>NC_137118.1:2402317-2454817 GCF_949357685.1 Gobio gobio
TTTACAGAATTCAAATCGCCCTCTAAAAGTAAGCTGGCGGAGAGACGGGTGTCAGAGCATCAGTCGATACTCGGAGCCAAAGTTAGCAAAGCCCTGTCATCCTCGGACACAGGTGAGATGTCCAGCATCTGTTCCTGAGCTTGTTGACTTTATTAATGCACCGCAAGTGCTCATCAGCAATCCTGGAGCAAGCCTAATGCCACATTAGTAATGGGTTACATTCAGCATTCGCTCTCTTTCCTCCAGAGTTACTGATGTTAAACGGGACCGACCCTGTAGCCGAGGCTGCCATCCGACAGCTCCATGAGTCGGCTAAGCAGAAGCTCAAATCTCCCGTCAAAAAGAGCACCATCATCATCTCAGGAGTGGCCAAGGTACTGAGAAAGACTACTTGCACACATATATGCATATTTAGTAAAGATGTACAATATATAGGGGTGTAACGGCACACAAAACTGACGGTTCGGTACAGCAGTTTTACAAAATAGCTTTTTATTTATTTTTATTAAACAGTGGTTTACTGAAGAAGAAAAAGTGTCTGTCCTTAAAGTAATTAAATTATAACTAAGGATATAACTGTAAACTATATAGGGAGCCCTTACTCACACATTAATATTAAACAGAGGCCAAACTATTAGCCTAAATTCAGCTGCTATTTATTTTTAGGTGTAATAATCAACACTCAAATAACACAGTAAGCAAACATGTAAACTTCACATTAGGCAGTTTTTGCAATAACTTCTAAATCTAATTATAAAATAGTTTTTTCTCCAATTCGTTGTTGAAATATAATCATTTATACACAGTGTGTGTCATTTTCATGACAGGTTTATTTAAACACACATGAAATAATCAAGACATCACTAACAGGTTCAGTAGAATATAATGAATATAACGACTAATATAATGAATATAACGACTAATATAATGAATATAACGGCTAATATAATGAATATAACGGCTAATATAATGAATATAACGACTAATATAATGAATATAACGGCTAATATAATGAATATAACGGCTAATATAATGAATATAACGGCTAATATAATGAATATAACAGCTAATATAATGAATATAACGGCTAATATAATAAATATAACGGCTAATATAATGAATATAACGGCTAATATAATAAATATAACAGCTAATATAATGAATATAACGACTAATATAGTGAATATAACGGCTAATATAATAAATATAACGGCTAATATAATGAATATAACGGCTAATATAGTGAATATAACGGCTAATATAATGAATATAACGGCTAATATAATGAATATAACGGCTAATATAATGAATATAACGACTAATATAATGAATATAACGGCTAATATAATGAATATAACGGCTAATATAATGAATATAGCGGCTAATATCATGAATATAACGGCTAATATAGTGAATATAACGGCTAATATCGTGAATATAACGGCTAATATAATGAATATAGCGGCTAATATCATGACTATAACGGCTAATATTGTGAATATAACGGCTAATATAATGAATATAGCGGCTAATATCATGAATATAACGGCTAATATAGTGAATATAACGGCTAATATAATGAATATAACGGCTAATATCATGACTATAACGGCTAATATTGTGAATATAACGGCTAATATAATGAATATAACGGCTAATATAATGAATATAAAGGCTAATATAGTGAATATAACGGCTAATATAATGAATATAACGGCTAATATCATGACTATAACGGCTAATATTGTGAATATAACGGCTAATATCGTGAATATAACGGCTAATATAATGAATATAACGGCTAATATCATGACTATAACGGCTAATATAGTGAATATAACGGCTAATATAATGAATATAAAGGCTAATATAGTGAATATAGCGGCTAATATAATGAATATAACGGCTAATATAATGAATATAGCGGCTAATATCATGAATATAACGGCTAATATCGTGAATATAACGGCTAATATAATGAATATAACGGCTAATATAATGAATATAACGGCTAATATCATGACTATAACGGCTAATATAGTGAATATAACGGCTAATATAATGAATATAAAGGCTAATATAGTGAATATAGCGGCTAATATAATGAATATAACGGCTAATATAATGAATATAGCGGCTAATATCATGAATATAACGGCTAATATCGTGAATTTAACGGCTAATATAATGAATATAAAGGCTAATATAGTGAATATAACGGCTAATATAGTGAATATAAAGGCTAATATAGTGAATATAACGGCTAATATAATGAATATAAAGGCTAATATAGTGAATATAACGGCTAATATAATGAATATAACGGCTAATATAATGAATATAACGGCTAATAGCACTTATCATTCTATTCATTGTCTGTCTGTCTAATGGAATTTTTTTTTTTTAATAAAAAAATTCTGTGATAGACTAACTGAAACTTGTTACAGCACTTGCATATTGCTGATATTGTTGCCCTTCGACTGCTCTAGCTGCTTCTATTGCCCTCATTTGTAAGTCGCTTTGGATAAAAGCGTCTGCTAAATGACTAAATGTAAATGTAATATAGTGAATATAACGGCTAATATCATGAATATAACGGCTAATATCATGAATATAACGGCTAATATTATGAATATGACGGCTAATATCATGAATATAACGGCTAATATAATGAATATAACGGCTAATATAGTGAATATAACGGCTAATATCATGAATATAACGGCTAATATTATGAATATAACGGCTAATATAATGAATATAACGGCTAATATCATGAATATAACGGCTAATATTAGGAATATGACGGCTAATATCATGAATATAACGGCTAATATAATGAATATAACGGCTAATATAATGAATATAACGGCTAATATCATGAATATAACGGCTAATATTATGAATATGACGGCTAATATCATGAATATAACGGCTAATGTAGTGAATATAACGGCTAATATAGTGAATATAACGGCTAATATAATGAATATAACAGTTAATATAGTGAATATAACGGCTGATATCATGAATATAACGGCTAATATAATGAATATAACAGCTAATATAATGAATATAACAGCTAATATAATGAATATAACAGCTAATATAGTGAATATAACAGCTAATATAATGAATATAACGGCTAATATAGAGCATATATTTAGTGAAAGAGTTGATTTCTCTAGTTAATAAAATACACTGAATGACTGCCTGAGGTCATGTGATGCTGACGTTGTTTAGTTTATAGCAGTTATATTGAGGTGTTTCCGCCGTTGAAACACTGATTGGATTTCGTGATAAAATGGACTGAATGCTTAATATGTTCGTGTGGGAAATTGGATTGAAGTGTGTTCCGCGCTTAAAACAAGCCGACTGTTAACTGTTAAAGATTGCAATATATTGGGGTGTAACGATATATCGCGATATATACATATGCGACGATATGTATCGTTGATGGAAACGATATGATTCACGATATAGAGTTGATTCATCCAAAGCTCAACTTGCTGTATTCAGCCTATTTATAAGGTATAATTCACCCAAACACAAATGCAGATATTCTTTATGAAACCTGAGGGATTTCTGTCCCTCCATTCAAAGTCCATTCCTCTCAAACTTAAAAGATCCAATAAATGTCATAAAGGCGTCGTAAAAATCTAGTGTCTAATCCAAATCCAAGTCTTCTGAAGAGACACGAAGCGATGTTTTATGATGAACAGATTTACGACACGCATACTGTAGTAAACACGGGACATTCAAATGATTGCGTGACGCACGAAAACAACACGAGAGAGTAAATGCAGAATTTAAATTTTTGGATGAGCTAAACATTTACAGTTTGAGTGGTCAGTTTGACGAGCTTTCTTGCGATTGTGACTGTGATTGATAGCATTGATCATCTGAACGGCTCAAAGTCAAAGCACAAACATCATTTAAAGCACCAGATCACATTTACTTTTAGTATTATGATTATTCAAAGTATTTTAGATGGTTTGTTCTTATGTATAGTGCATTAATAGCGGGAGAGGCGGGAGCATGGGGAGAGAATCCTGCCTGCATTGAAAGTGCGAGTAATGTGTGAGGGGAAAAAATGAAAGTTTACTGAGTTTGTGACATTGTTACATTAAACGACTATATATAATGTTGAATATAATGTATAATAATGCAATCAGGGAATATTTGTGGGTCCTGATGATAGTACACTAATAATAAAAAAGTAAAAAATAAAAAACCGGTAACACTTTATAATAAGGTTGTATTAGTTAGCATTAGTTAATGCATTAGTTAACATGAACAACACCTCTGTTCAGCATTAGTTAATCTTTGTTAACGTTAGTTAATAAAAATCCAGCTGTTCATGGTTTGTTCATGTTAGTTCACACTGCATTATGTTAACTAGATTTTAATAATGCATTAGTAAATGTTGAAATTAACATTAACAAAGATAAATAAATGTTTTAAAAGTGCAGTTCATTGTTATTTAATGTTAACTAATGTAGTTAACTAATGTTAACTAATGAACCTTATTGTAAAGTGTTACCAAAAAACCCTCTTTATTTTGGATTAAAATATCGGGGGATACATATCGTATCGTGAGTTCAGTATCGCAATTTATATCGAATCGTGATACGACTGTATCGTTACACCCCTAACAATATATTTAAAAAAAAAAAAATAAATAAATTTATTGATCAAATTTAAGATTTTAAAATTAGGGCTGTCAAAAGATTAATCGCATCCAAAATAAAAGTTTGTGTTTACATAATATATGTGTGTGTACTAGGGCTGCACGATTAACCTTTATCGCATCGATATTGAGGTTTTAACTCCCGCAATAACCTAACCTCAGGAGTCTGAGGTTTTTTCCCCCGCCTCTGACATTTGAGTGACAAACCTATTAGCCAATCAAAATGGTTGAATCTCGAGTTCCTGGCTGGCTGGCCAATTAGAAATGGCAATGGAAACAAGGTTGTATGATGCAATGCACCGGGCGTGGCGGGCGGCTTTCTGTCAGCAGCAAAGCAGCTAACACACAACGTGTCGTGTACCTCGAATTGTGCCAATAGAAAAAGCTTGTAACTGCGCAGAAATGGCCGAAGGCACTTCTTCGGTGACGGGAGAGGAAGCGGAGCACTTGGTTAACAAGAAGGGTGGTACTTCAGCTGTTTGGACTTATTTTGGATTCGCGAAGAACGACGTGGAGCAAAAGAGTGCTAAATGTAAAATATGTCGACGTGCCGTGGCCAGATCCAAAGGAATCTTTGGTATTTAGGTTCAGGTATTTAATAATCACGAAGCATCAAACAATCTCATTACCTCAATCACTATGTATGTGGTTTATTTAACCCTCTGTGTCGTAAAAGTAACAACATATTTTATTCATAATTTTATGTTTTATGCACTTAAAAGTATCGAACGCAAAAATCGAAAATCGCACCGCAATCGCAATATTTGTCAGAAAAAACGCAATTAGGTTTTTTCTCAAAATCGTGCAGCCCTAGTGTGTACTCTGTTAATTATTATTTATATATAAATACACACACATTCATGTATATATTTAAGAAATATTTGCATGTATATACTGTATATACATTTATATAATCTATAATATATATAAATGTTTTATATATAAAAATAATATTTTTTTCTTAAATATATACATGCTTGTGTGTGTATTTATATATAAATAATAATTAACAGAGTACACACATATATTATGTAAACACAAACTTTTATTTTGGATGCGATTAATCGCGATTAATCTTTTGACAGCCCTACTTAAAATGAAAGATGAAGCATATATTTAAAACGCTGCCCTTTGCAAAGGTTAAAATATCATTAATATGCAGATATAAATATGTTAAAGCTGACTGAACACTAATGAGAATATTGCTTCAGAATAAATTACATTGACAACACACACAAAAAACAATTTCTGGACATACACAATTTTTATTCTGAGAAGTGAATGCTTAAAGGGTTAGTTCACCCAAAAATGAAAATTCTGTCATTAATTCCTCACCCTCATGTCGTTGGACACCCGTAAGACCTCCGTTCATCTTCAGACACAAATGAAGATATTTTAGTGTAAAGCTGATGCTCTGAAAGGCTTCAGATAGGCCTCCATTGGCATTCAGTACATTTACACTCACAAGATCCATAAAAGGCACTTAAAACGTCATTACATAGTCCATCTCACCACAGTGACTCTACAATAATTTTACGATGCGACGACAATAGTTTTTGTGCGCAAAAAAAATCAAAATAACACCTTTATCCAACTTGTTCTTGTCTTCCGTGTGCCTCCACGACGCATGCGCGAGAATATGACGCAGATCCGGCGTTCGGGAATCCATGAAATGCGCACTTTAACCCCATTTTGAGAACTACACCGAGACCTAAATCACGATCAATGTAGAATTCAACAGCTGAGACACGCGCGTCTTCCTCTGCTTGTAAACAAATCTCTTCTGGGTCATGTGTCCAAACGCCGGATCTGCGTCATATTCTCGCGCATGCGTCGTGGAGACACACACGGAAGACAAGAACAAGTTGGATATTTAGATTTTTTTTTTGCGCACATAAACTATTGTCGTCGCATCGTAAGATTTTTGTAGAGCCGCTGTGGTGAGATGGACTTTGTAACGACGTTTTAAGTGCCTTTTATGGGTCTTGTGAGTGTAAATGTACTGAATGCCAATGGAGGCCTATCTGAAGCCTTTCTCAGCATCAGCTTTACACTAAAATATCTTCATTTGTGTCTGAAGATGAACGGAGGTCTGACGGGTGTCGAACGACATGAGGGTGAGGAATTAATGACAGAATTTTCATTTTTGGGTGAACTAACCCTTTAATGTCGAGCTCTGGAGACCTTGCCCTAGTCACAATGTTACATCATAAAGCAATTTCTTTGGCTTGTAATTGAAGCTTTGCTTTTGACCTCCTCTCCAGGCTCCTCTATCACAGGATGAGGAGATGACTTTGATGGCAGGATATGCAGCCGCAATGGACGCTTCTATGTCCGGAGCATCCGAAGGCACCAGCAGCGAAGCAGCAGCTTTACCCTCAGAAGCGGTGGCCGAACCCAGCCTCCCCGAACCCATTGAGCCCCTGGTGGGTGCGAATGGCACAGGTCATGCGGAGGACTGGGAGAGCCAGGCCGGAGAGGACCCAGATGCGGAGAAGTCCTCTCTGTCCCTCTGTCCCTCTGAAGCGGGTTCCAAAAAAGGAAAAGGTGAGGGAAAGAGGATGGACTTTGAGCTTTATGAAGGAGAACAACAGTCAGATTTATGCTGAGCTGGGTTTTGGGTTTCTGTTTAACCTGTTTACACCGACATAAAGTGCTCATAAATCTGCTGCATGTGAACAAGGTCATGTGTTACACAACCGTTCAAAAGTGTGTTCACTAAAACGTATTCATTACTTGAAATTTACTTATTAGAAGCTTTAGCTTAACCTGATATACTCACTAAAACAGAAATACAACATTATAAAAACTATATAGATGTTTTTTAAAAACAAACAAAGTGAATTGAGCTCTTTCTTGTATTTTTAATGTCAAAAACACGTCAGTTTTGTCATGTACTCATTAACAGTCGGTGATGTGATGCTTAAATGCTCAATTCATGCATAACAGTTTAATTAAACTCATTAGAAACTCAAAACAATTCAGGTGACTAAAATCAAAACTAAATTTCGCTAGCGTGAAAAATTACATATTGTGCCTTTAAAATAGAAACTAAACCAATGTCTAGTTGACATTTGAGACTTAAAGGTGCACTATGTAAAGATTTTTCAGTAAAATATCCAAAACCACTCGGCCAGTGTTATATATTTTCTTCTGCTTCATACTACAGTAATGTTAATAATCACATCATCAACATGATTTCTGCCCGAGTCCTGTCCCGATTCTTTCCCACCGGCTGAGGTGAAGACCACATGTCCCAAGATTCTGCGCTCAAATGTGCCGTCATCAAACTACGCCTTTGTTTTGAAGAGGCGACCTCTAGCGGACGGAAAACGTACATATTGCAGCTTTAAATGCTGTAGAAAAACATTAACGTTTTTCAGGAAGAATGTTTTCATATATAAAAATAGAGCCGGCAGTCGCTTCAAACAATGGTGTAAAGCAGCGTTAATTTCGTTGACAAATATTTTTCGTCATAATTTTCGTCAACGACCTTTTTTCACTGATGAAAACGAGACGATAACTAAATAAAAACTAGTGTTGGATGACAAAAACTATGACGAAAATCAACTGTCATTTTCGTCAACAAATAAAAACGAGACGAAACTGTTAGTGAGGGACGATTAGGGAAGAGCTGGAAAATGCTGATGAATAATGACAATGTTTACTTTACGATGTTTATATAGTCATGTGTTTTAGACGGTTGTAACAATGCATATTTTATCTCCTCATCTGAACTTGAATGAGCTCCTGCAACTGCAACAGAGGCACATACATTTCAAAATAAGAGTCCCGGTGTATTTCCAGCTTGTTTATCATTAAAAGTCACGCATTATATATTCGTTTTTTGGTTACACAATAAACTATATTTAATTTAATTCCCATTTAATTCATAGTCAGGAGGAAAGACCAGTATTTGACACAAATTCAATAAAGTATCAAGGTTATAATAGTTCACTAAAACCATAAAAAAAATCTTCATTACTTGAAATTAAATAAATGAAATAAAAAAAACTTATTTGAAGCTTTAGCTTAACCTGATATGGCTTACTGACTAAAACAGAAATACAAAGTTATAAAAACGATATAGCTGTTTTTTTAAAAAAACAGACAGAATGAATTGAGCTCTTTCGTGTATTTTTAATGTCAAAAACAAAATGATGTCAAAATGTCTGTTCAAGTGACCGTCGGTTATGTGATGCTTAAATGCTTAATTTATTACAATTGAACTAAACTCATTAGATTTTAGGAGACTAAAACTAGACTAAAAATAAAAACAATTCAGGTGACTAAAATATGACTAAAACTAAATGGCATTTTAGTCAAAAGTCTATGACTAAAACTAAATCAAAATTTGCTGTCAAAATTAACACTAGTGTAAATCCAAGACATCATTCAATGTAAATTGTGATAATCGTAATTAACAATCGGCATTATAATTTCAAGGTAATACTCGAGAAGAATGATTTTGTTCATAATCGTGCAGGCCTACGAAAAAGGCCAATCTCGAGTGTTGTTACACTAAACGCTCTTCTCTTTGTGTCTTCTCTTCTTTATTGTCCTCTGTTCCTCTCCCTTATCACTGTTTGTTTTTCTTTGCCGTCTTAAAGTGGAAACCTGTGCTAACCAGACTTTATGGCTGGAAGAGTAAGTGATCTTTGAGAAGTCTATAATAGTAAAATCATGTAGACTTCCCTGTGAAATTGTTAACACACCCTTTAGTTAAAGCTAGTCCATGCTCCGGCTTTTTAAAGCAAGTTATTACCCTGTGTTTGATTTCAAACCTGAGACGTTTTGGACATGGAGAAAGATTTGAAATGCCAAAACGTGTCTCATCTTTGGAGGCGCCTCATGTTTTTTGCTGTCGTCTCAGTGAGAGTTATGGCTGATAACCAGACGTTCACCCTTCCTGAGCGTCTGAGCTGGTGTGGACTGGTTTAGCCTGCTTTGGGTTCAGACACATCTGTGTTAGGAGTGTGTTTGTGTGCTTCAGCTCATGTGCATCTGATGCTGCCGCTGTGTTTAGGGCCCTATGAAAAACTTTTGATTTTTTTCCCCATAATTTTTAAAATTATTCAGTTTGAATTTTTTCTGGATTTTGCTTTTATTCCCGTTTTTAACTCCCATTTTAATGGTTAAATTAATTTATAGTAATCAAAAAGCAGGTCTAATTAATTGAAATCATGACACAATTTAACGATAATTTATTGGGTTTTTTTGTGGTGTTTTTTTTAAATGCATGTTTAAAGGCCCTGTGAAAGGTTTTATTATTTTTTTTTAATTCCATTTTATTTTTACCAAATTCTTTTTTCTGTTGAAAGTTTTCTGGACTACCATTTTAATAGTTAAATTAAATTTAAATAATCAATTATTTCAGAATCAATTCTATAAAATGTTGTTGGGTTTTTTGGGGGTTTTCTTTTCATTCTGAATACAATGTAGTAATCAAAAAGCATGTCTGTCTAATTAATTAATCATGACAATTTAACAATAATTCATTTAATTTTTTTCATATTTAGGGCCCTATGAAATTTATATCATATTTGTTTTTTTTGTTTTTTCCATTTTATTTTATTTTTCAAATACTTTTTTTATTTATTTGCTGGATTCAGTTTTTTTTTTTTTTTGGACTCCCAATAATAATTTTACTATTATTATTTTTATTTAAATAATTTTAAGGGCCTATGATTTTTTTTTTTTTTTACCAAATTCTTTTTCCAAATTAATTTTGCCTTTTTTCCCCTATTTTTAACTCCCATTTGAATGGTTACATTAATTTTTAGTAATCAAAAAGCAGGTCTAATTAATTGAAATCATGACACAATTTAACAATAATTTATTGCTTTTTTTGTGCATGTGCATTTTGTTTTAAATGCATGTTTAAAGGCCCTGTGAAAGGTTTTATTTTTTAATTCCATTTTATTTTTACCAAATTCTTTTTTCTGTTGAAAGTTTTCTGGACTCCCATTTTAATAGTTAAATTAAATTTAAATAATCAATGATTTCAGAATCAATTCTATAAAATGTTTTTTATATATATATATATCCTGAATACAATGTAGTAATCAAAAAGCATGTCTGTCTAATTAATTAATCATGACACTTGTACAATTTAACAATAATTAATTGAAATGTTTTTTTGTTCATATTTAGGGCCCTATGAAATGTATATATTTGTTTTTTTCTTAAATTCCATTTTATTTTATTTTTCAAATACATTTTTTTTTCTGGATTCTGTTTTTTTTTTTGGACTCCCAATAATTAAAAAAAAAATTTATTACATGTTTAAGGGCCTATAATTATTTTATTTTTTTACCAAATTCTTTTTCGTTTTAAATTTTTCTGGATTTTGCTTTTTTTCCTGTTTTTAACTCCCATTTTAATGGTTAAATACATTTTTAGTAAGCAAAAAGTATGTCTAATTAATTGAAATCATGACACTTATACAATTTAACAATAATTTATTGAATTTTTTTTTTTTAAATACATATTTAGGGCCTTATAGGGCCCATCCATTTTATTTTACCATTTCTTTTGTTTTCTGTTTTAAGTTTTCTGGATTCCATTTTAATGGTTTAATTACATTTTGAATAATCAATGATCAATTATTTAAGAATAAATTCTATGATTTTTTTTTCTTCTTTTTTTTCAGAAATTCTTAAATCTTAAAAAATCACATGAAGGCATAAAATATTAATTGATCTTTTAATCATATGAAATGTATTTTTATTTTATTTTTAATCAAGCAGAGAGCTGCACAACAGAGCTTTACTGTTAAAACTAAAACGGATGAAAAATTGAGTTTTAATAATAATTATTATTTTTACATAATAAGGATTATTATTACACTGAGACATGGCTAAATTCTACTGTACAACAGTGATATATTTCTGTCATGATTTCAAGTTAAACAGAACTTTTATTTTGATGGGTTGGCGTCACAACCTTTGAGTTTCTATGCGTTTATGATATTATGACGATAGTTTTTCCCAAATGAAACGGTGAAATGCTCATTAAGTGACTCTGGAGTGACTCAGTGAGACGGCAGAGGCTGAAAACACAGCGAGCGGCGTGTGTGTGTGTGTGTGTGTGTGTGTGTGTATGGATATATGTGTGTGTTTGTTTGTTTGTGTGTGTGTGTGTGTGTGTATGGATATATGTGTGTTTGTTTGTTTTTTTGTTTGTGTGTGTATGTATGTGAGGGAGAGAGTGTGAGTGAGCAAGTGAGGGAGTGTGTGTATGGATATATGTGTGTGTTTGTTTGTTTGTTTGTGTGTGTGTGTGTGTGTGTATGGATATATGTGTGTGTTTGTTTGTTTGTTTGTGTGTGTGTGTGTGTGTGTATGGATATATGTGTGTGTTTGTTTGTTTGTTTGTGTGTGTGTGTGTGTGTGTATGGATATATGTGTGTGTTTGTTTGTTTGTTTGTTTGTGTGTGTGTGTGTGTATGGATATATGTGTGTTTGTTTGTTTGTTTGTGTGTGTGTATGTATGTGAGGGAGAGAGTGTGTGAGTGAGCAAGTGAGGGAGTGTGTGTATGGATGTGTGTCTGTGTCTGTGTCTGTGTGCGTCTGTGTCTGTGTCTGTGTGCGTGTGTGTCTGCGTGCGTGTGTGTGTGTGAAATCAAACCATTACCGGTAATTCACAGACATGCAGAACATGCCGGATTCATATTTAAATCGTCTTTTTGCAGTTTAATTTTTGATTGAAGTTACTTACTGAAGTTACTGACCACAGTAATCACAGTGTGTCCGGTAGTAGCATCTGTCAGAGCTGAAAAAGACACACAGATTGTGTCACAGTTCCCACAAACCCACTGTGTCTTCATGCCAGTCAGTGAAACCATAGTAATTGTCTTCCTGTTGCTCAGAGTTTGACCTCCAGGTTGGCTCAGTGAAGATGTTGTTATTTCCATCTCTCTTCAGGCGGTTTCCTGCACAAGAGTGCCAAGCTATTCTTCCGCCGGCGACATCAGCGAAAGGAGCCGGGGATGAGCCAGTCCCACAATGACCTGCAGTACCTGGAGCATCCTGAGGCGGCCATGATGGGCGACCGGGAGAAGAGGACGGCCACCTTCAGACGCATCATCAACCACAAGCTTCTGCCCAGGAGCAAGAGCAAAGCCAACGGCTCCCTGAGAGAGCCGCCCACGTGAGCCGCCCATAGAGACAGAGCGTATTTAGGCCACGCCCACACCGGGGGGGAAAACAATCAAAACGTCTCCATTGACTTTGCATTGCGTGAGGCTGCCTCCTTGTCATTTCGGACTTATAACAAAAAACTGAATAATGTATTAAAGGGTTAGTTCACCCAAAAATGTAAATTCTGTCATTAATTACTTCCCCTCATGTCGTTGGACACCCGTCAGACCTCAGTTCATCTTCAGACACAAATGAAGATATTTTATTGTAAATCTGATGGCTCTGAAAGGCCTCCATTGGCTCAATGCACTTTACACTCTCAAGACCCTTAAAAGACACTAAAGACGTCGTTACAAAGTCCATCTCACTACAGCGGCTCTACAATAACTTTATGAATCGGCGAGAATAGTTTTTGTGCGCAAAAAAACCCTAAATAACGACTTACATAGTGACGACGATTTCAAAACAATGCATCATGAAGCTTCGAAGTGTTATGAATCAGTGAGTCGATTCAGCGGTTTGAATCACCAAATTTCAGCAGTTTGACACGCGATCCGAATCATGATTCGACTCATTGATTCATAACGCTTCGAAGCTTCATGATGCTTTGTTTTGAAATCGTCATCACTATGTAAGTCGTTATTTAGGGTTTTTGCGCACAAAAACTATTGTCGCTTCATAAAGTTATTGTAGAGCCACTGTAGTGAGATGGACTTTGTAACGACGTCTTTAGTGTCTTTTAAGGGTCTTGAGAGTGTAAAGTGCATTGAGCCAATGGAGGCCTTTCAGAGCATCAGATTTACACTAAAATATCTTCATTTGTGTCTGAAGATGAACGGAGGTCTGACGGGTGTCGAACGACATGAGGGGAAGTAATTAATGACAGAATTTTAATTTTTGGGTGAACTAACCCTTTAAAGCTGATATGTGACAAAGTGTACAGCAAACAAGCTAAACAAAACCCAGAAGCAAAAACCCAGACGTTTTTATAAGCTGTTGACCCAAAAAACGAGCGTTTAAGTACAAAAAAGTGGATTCAGGCCATTGAGACAGGGCGCGCGGGTCATATTACACTGAGAACTACGACGACTAGAGGGGAACGTAATCAGCGACAGTAAATATAATATATAAAACGGACATTTGGATATTTGACTTAACAGTGACAAAATGTTTACTGCACACATAGACATATTGAGGCACACTGAGTGTCAGGATCCCAAAATTGACCCATTCTTCAGCTGAAGCTTCACTTCGTATTGCCTGTATCCACTTTTATCTTCTTAAACGCTCGTTTTTTTGGGTCGACAGCTTATAAAAACTTATTTCTGTGTTTTTTAGCTTGTTTGCTGTACACTTTGTCACATATCAGCTTTTAGACATTGTTCTGTTTTTTGTTATAGGTCCAAAAATGACAATGAGGCAGCCTCACGCAATGCAAAGTCAATGGAGAGCGTTGGATTGTTTCCCCCCCGGTGTGGGCGTGGCCTAAATACACTCTGTCTCTATTAGAGAAGGCACTAATAGTTTTGCGTCCTCCATTTCACAACTTTTATGCAAGTCATTTCTTTGGCAAAACGTCTGCGTTGCAACAATCACCGTTTCATCAACACATTTCACACCCTTCATGTAAATGGGCATCACATGTTCCTCGAACGCTCATCTTTGAACTTTGTGTGATTTATGCAAGTTTACAGAACAACACTGGCTCTCTTCGTCGTTTAACCTCTTATGCAAACCGTGATCATCATGCTAGACGCTCTGCGTTTGTGGCCTTCTAACCAAAGTGAGATTCGAGGATTAACCCTTTTCTTGCCGTTTACCTGAGCTTTATCCCTCTGGAAACCATCGATTTGCACTTGTTTATGCTTCGAACTCAAATGTGCAGTGAATTCTGGGAAGGTTTTGGTCTTGCTCTGAACTCGTTCAAAATCATGTGAAAGCCCTGTGAGTTTCGCTAGGAAGCCGAAACTGTGAGGTTTGTCCTAGCCGAGCGTAGCGTTTAAAGTGTTCTGGTTTTGGCACTGATAATGGTTTGGTTTTTCTATTCATCTTTTAATTTCTAAATATTAAAGCAACGGTGGGGAAATAACAATCAAAAGATATTATTAGATGAGATATGTTCTTTTTTTAAGCATACATTATTCAATATACTGTGTAATTATGTGTGATATGTGACCACAAAACCAGTCGTAAGTCGCAGGTGCTGGTCATATGATTCGAATATCATCAAAAAGTTGATTTATTTCACTAATTCCATTCAAAAAGTGAAACTTGTATGTTATATTCATTCATTGCACACAGACGGATATATTTCAAATGTTTATTTCTTTTAATTTTGATGATTATAACTGACAACTAAGGAAAATCCCACATTCAGTATCTCAGAAAATTAGAATATAACTTAAGACCAATACAAAGACAGGATTTTTAGAAATCTTGGCCAACTGAGAAGTATGAACATGAAAATTATGAGCATGTCCAGCACTCAATACTTGTTTGGGCTGGTTTTGCCTGAATTACTGCAGTCGATCAGCCCAGGTTGTTCAAGAGTGGCCTTCAGCTCTTCTGCATATCGCATCTTCCTCTTCACAATACCCCAGAGATGTTCTATGGGCTTAAGGTCAGGCGAGTTTGCTGGCCCATTATTAAACAATTAAACCAGGCACTGGTTACTTTGGCACTGTGTGCAGGGGCCAATCCTGTTGGAAAATGAAATCTGCATCGCCATAAAGTTGGTCAGCAGCAGGAAGCATGAAGTGCTCTAAAACTTCCTGGTATACGGCTGTGCTGACCTCTGACCTCAGAAAACACAGTGGACCAACACCAGCGCATGACATGGCACCCCAAACCATCACTGACTGTGGAAACTTTACACTGGAGCTCAAGCAGTGTGGATTGTGTGTCTCTCCTCTCTTCCTCCAGACTCTGGGAGCCTGATTTCCAAAGGAAATGCAAAATTTACTTTCATCAGAGAACATAACTTTGGACCACTTTTTTTCCTTTTTGTCTTTAGCCCAGGCGAGACGCTTCTGACGCTGTCTGTTGTTCAAGAGTGCGACAGCTGAAACCCATGTCTTGCATACGTATGTGCGTAGTGGTTCTTGAAGCACTGACTCCAGCTGCAGTCCACTCTTTGTGAATCTCCCCCACATTTTTGAATGGGTTTTGCTTCACAATCCTCTCCAGGGTGCGGTTATCCCTATTGCTTGTACACTTTTTTCTAGCACATCTTTTCCTTCCCTTCGCCTCTCTTTTAATGTGCTTGGACACAGAGCTCTGTGAACAGCCAGCCTCTTTTGCAATGACCTTTTGTGTCTTGCCCTCCTTGTGCAAGGTGTCAATGGTCGTCTTTTGGTCTTCCCCATGATTGTGTCGCCTACAGAACTAGACTGAGAGACCATTTAAAGGCCTTTGCAGGTGTTTTGAGTTAATCAGCTGGTTCGAGTGTGGCGCCAGGTGTCTTCAATATTCAACATTTTCACAATATTCTAATTTTCTGAGATACTGAATTTGGGATTTTCCTTAGTTGTCAGTTATAATCATCAGAATTAAAAGAAATAAACATTTGAAATATATCCGTCTGTGTGTAATGAATGAATATAAAATACAAGTTTCACTTTTTGAATGGAATTAGTGAAATAAATCAACTTTTTGATGATATTCTAATTATATGACCAGCACCTGTATATGTTATTAATTATTAATCGATGCCAAAATCATTAGGATATTAAAGATCATGTTCCATTAAGATATTTTGTAAGTGTATTATTAGTAGAAGGACTTCATTTGGACGATTTTCTCAATATTTGGATTTTTTTGCACCCTCAGATTCCAGATTTTCCAAATATTCCAAAATATTGTCCTATCCGAGCAAACCACATATCAATGGAAAGCTTATTTATTCATCTTTCAGATGATGCATACATCTCAATATCACAGAGTTGACCCTTATGACTGGTTTTGTGCTTTTTCTTTTCATTTTTCTTCATTCCACAATGCCACACATCTCTAAATAAAGTGGGTGTGTGCATTTTACCAAAGGTTTTTAACACTAAGTAAGGGCATTTTCAGTTATTTTCCCAAGAGTGGTGTTTTCTTTGACTTGTTGACTGGTGTGTATTGTGGACCTGAACCGTTGAATTACAGTGGATTGTCGGAAGAGAGACTCAATAATCTTTACTTGAACTGCATGTGTAGAAGAAGCCTGAATGCCTGTCCATACTGAATGTGGCCAGAAAGAACCCTCTGGCGGTTAACTCTGAATTTTGGGAGGACTACTGTTCTGTTCTGTTTTTATTTTGTCTGTTGTGTTTCTCCATTTGCAGTCCGGCTGTTCGTCACCCAATTAAACCGAGGGGATTTCTATTGAAATGGGAGGCAAATGAAGGTTTTGTTTTTGTCAGGTGGCTCGGCCATCCAGAGGTGATCATCTTATGCGTATCATCGTAATATAATCATATGCAGTGAAGAACTCATCAACTCATCTGTGCTTTCTGATGGACTCCAGAATGTCCTTAGAAATTGTTGTGAATGATAGTTATATCCATGAGAACCTGCGATTAACACTGGCGTTCAAACGTTTGGGATTGGTTTGATTTTTAATGTTTTTGAAATATTTAATTTGACCATAATTAAACGGCTTAAAAATGTCTTCAATTCAATATCATGGCATTCCATCAGGGCTCTATGATTGACGTGATGCAGAATCCATTCATAAAAACATAATTGACTGTATAATGAGGAATTTCTGAAGAGGTCAGAACACTTAAAGGGCCAGTTCACCCAAAAATCATCATTTGTCGTCCCAAACCCGTCAGACTTTCCTTCATCATATAAAGCCATCGAGTCTCTTCAGAACATCTGGAATAATCCGCTCCATCCGTATGGATCAGTTTTAGGATCTCTTTATGAACTTTCTGAAGTTGCTTAGACTGTCAATGGAGGACAGAAATCTCTCAGATTTCATTACAGATATGAAATATGAACGAGAGTCAGTCACATTTAACCATTAAAGACAGAAAAATACATTAAACAGATTTCATACGGCTCTGAATTTAATTGCAAAAAATGCAATTAAAAATGCAAAAAACACTTAAATCAAGAGACATTTACTGACATGAGAAATTAAGTCTTGTTTTCTGAGATATTGAACAAAATGAAGTGAGTTTACGCTTAAAACAAGAACAAATATCTGTCATTGGGGATGAAAATGACTCCCATTTGAATGAAGTTGATTTTTATGAACACATTGGCAGATATTTGCTCTTGTTTTAATCATAAACTCACTTTCACAAGATTTATCATCTCAAACTTTAAGCTATTCTTTTGTCAAATGAATGAAAAAGTGATGGAGATCTGTTGGAAACTGTATTTTCAAAGATTGAAGTGTCACTAATACGCTCATTTACCTTTAGAAAGCATTTAAAGTTTCTTTAATCGGTCTTAAAGTGTCATGAAACCCTGTTTAAGTCTGGTCGTTCACACTTCAAAAAGTCTCATGAAGTGGGCGTGTAGAGGGCGAGACAACAACCAATAAAACACAGACCTACAACACGTGATGAGCGATGTTTAACTCATGCTCGCTGCGTTTTGTTTTAATCCTGGGCACGTTCAAGCTCAAACCGACATTGTTTTGCTACGGTTTTGAACGTCATGTTTCCTGGAAATGGGGTTTGAGATACGTTTTCTCCATAGACTGTAAATAAATATGGCCGTAGTGTCCGTGACGTCTCCTATAGGATCTGAAGAGCAGCTTTGAAGCGTAAAGTCGGGTCGAGCTGGCCGTCGCCATCTTGTCAGCGCGTCACTCCCGGATAACAGAAAGAGGCGGAGCTAAGGTGACGACTAACAGACAGCAGACAAACGGCAATCCACCTGTCACTCAAAGTGGCCACGCCCTTAATTATGCAGAACTTTAAGGCTTTATATAATGTAAACGAGTGAGTTATAATAAATTCCCCCCCTCACAGTCGTCATGAAGGGCAACATTAGCCGTACAGACCAAAAGCACAGTTTGTCTCTGACTGTAAACATGTGTTCTTCTGCTGTAAAGTTGGCCATTTTAACATGAGCTCAATGAGATTCTGCTCCTTCTGGAGCCGCTCTCTAGTGGCCAGTCCATGAACTGCAGTTTAAGTCACTTCCGTATCGGCTTCAAGAGAAACTGGGGGGCTTTCTCTTGTTTGGTGGGAGTGTCCAAAATGTCAGCCCAGCCAGCACCATAGACCGTAAAAAAATATGGAGGAAGTAGAGGCGCGATTATCAAAAACCCGCCCACACTCTCACAGATGCAGAACATGATGATGATGGTGTGCGATAAACAGTTATAGAAAAATAGAAATTAAAGTAAAGCTCCAATCTCCTCCCAAAAATCCTGTAAAAAGTCAGTTAGTGCCTCAGTGACAACTTCACTCAGAGAAGCCGTCAATCTCAGCTGTTAATCATAACGTCACACCCTCATTTTTATAGCATCAAATAACTCACTAAAACTTAACTTATTTAAAAAACGAACACTTGAAATGAAATCATCGTGATAAAAACTGCCTAAAATGACAGACACCATCTTTAGGAAACAATTGTTTGAAGTGTAATTTAATTGTTTAGTTTGTCTCGCGTCCATTGTAACACATGGAGAGGTGGGGTTTATGAGCTATACTGGGACCGGCCACTGGGGGGCGATCTTCAGTTTCTGACAGGAGTGCTCAGACTTGGTCAGCACCAACATGTATATAAACGTGCAGTATTAAAGAGACCGCTCGCGCAATGGGTCCAAGTAAAGTCGTTAACAAATGTGTCCGCTGCAGCTCGGCATACGCTACAAATGAAGATATTAGACGACATGTTTGTGTTTTTATCCTGAAATGCGAGGCAAAATGGTGGATCACAATAATTAGGATCCACAGTTTCCACAAATCCCTTCACTCTTTTATTCTGGACAGCAAGGGCAGTGACTGCAACATTGAGCGTGTTTTTTAGTGTTTTACATGTATTTATACCGATTTCATCAGGCTCTGAAAATTATTCACAAAGAATGGCCTTCTCAGCTCCCGTAGTTGCAAATCCTGCGTCATCAGAACAGCGTGTTTAACGCACCGTTTCCATATAAAAAACGTTTTGTCGTAATGCGATCTCATGCGTAATACAGCGCAGTGATTGTGTTAAAGAGCTCATGCTCATGCTCATTGGCTGCGCCACAATTCTACGTAGAATAATAGGGCGGAGTCTGTCAGCAGTCATGGGCGGGGTCTATGCTAATAGGGTGAGAATGGGTGCCAATCACACACTCCGAAGGCAAGCTTCTACCTCACATCCCGTGACACTGCTCCGACTTTGCTTTTCAACTCGAAGAACGAAGAAAACGCAAAAATAATTTCACTTATTGATCAAATATATGAGTGTTTTCAGCGATGTGTAGCCTGTACATGTCTCAAACAATGTGTTTTATCACCCTTTAAAAACGGTCTTACATTTACCCCCATAAAATCCGCAGAAAGTCTTATGCTCAAAAATACAGTAATATTGTGAAATATTACCATAAAACACCATGTTCTATGTGAATATATAGTAAAATGTTACTAAATTGTGTGTATTAATGTTACAAAAGCTTTCTATTTCAGCTAAATGCTGCTCTTTTGAACTTTCTGGTCATCAAAGAACAAATGTTTTCAACTGGTAATAATCATAAATGTTCTTGAGCATCAAATCCTCATATTAGAATGATTTCTGAACGGTCATGTGACTCTGAAGACTGGCGTAATGATGATAAATTCACAATTATTTTAAGTTGCAGCCTTGTTGAGCAGAAGAGACTTCTCCTAAAAACATTACAAATCTTCCCGATCCCAAACCTTTGAACGGCTGTGTGTATTAATTCACCTGTAATATTAAAATCACACATCTGTGTATGGCCTGTGCGATAGAGCTGTTCAGTTTGTAGTCCTAAAACCCTCAATAACGTCACGGAGATGTGATTAAATAAGGACTACAACTACCACAAGTCTGCTAGTTTACAAACCCCTTATATCAATAAAGCTTTGAATTTCACATTTGATGTATGAGTTTGTCTAATAATGTGTTCTGGATCATGACTGAACAGCTCCATTATAATAAAGTGCATAATGAATGTCAGCCTGTGCTATGTAGAGAATAGAGATGATGTTCATTAACATATCTTTATTGGTTTGAGCAATAAACACTGACTGAACGCTGCCGTGTTTTGTTTTTTTTTGCGCTAGTTTTAGCTGTCAAAATAGGCATCAGCCGTTTGTGAGGGGAGGAACTACATTTCCCATAATGCCGTGCGCAAGTCTTATTTCCGGTCCTGCGCGGTTTCTGGAGCGGATTGGAACCCGGAGTCAGGATTCTGTAAATGTGTAGACGTTTGGAAAACAGGTAATGACTTTATGCTAAACTTGTGAGGTAGTTGTACTCAAACGCATGGCATTAAATCCCCAAACGCTGCTCATTCAAGAGCGCAGGAGCAATGAAAAGTGCGCGCGGAGCGAGTTTGTTGTGCTTTGCGCGTTGAAGCGCTCTGGCTCCAGAGGAGCTGCGTCTCCAGTCCATCCGCCATGCCGATTGTTCTTTGTTACATTTGCATCGCCGAAAGAGCGAGCGCAGCCTGAGATCGGCGTTAAAACCCGGCTACAGTTTGAAATCTGCCCAAATCACGGATTCTGACCGCGTCGAGCCGTGTGTGCTGTTTCCCTGGCGTCGAGCGCGCGGACAGCGCCACGCACCGCGTCGATCACGAGCGTCACGCGTTGTGATTGTTGATCTTGGGAGCATCAACAAAATCTGTTGCATTGTGTGATGGCTTTAATGACTGACAGCAATGCGATGGACCACGTTATGATCGAAAAGTGCATTTTTTTTACACTATATTTTTGCATTTCGACCTTATTATTTAAAATATTTTTCTCCTTATGCATACTAGACATGTGCATATGTTCAGTCCAGATTTATAAAGTTATACTTCATGTTGTATCATTAATGCCAAAATGCCTAAATACACCTGCTGAGGGTTTTTAACATGCATGTCATGTGTGTGTGTATATATATATATATATATATATATATATATATATATATATATATATATATATATATATATATATATATATATATATATATATATATATATATATATATACAGCATAAATAAAAAACGTCTAGTTTGTGTAAAGTAAAAATTTGCATAAAAAAGTAAACATTTTGGGAGATGAGAAATGTTCTTTGACAGTATTTTATTATTATTTTGTCTTTAAAAAGTACATGTGTGCATATATAGATATATGTAGTCAACATGAATACAATGTTTATGTCTTCACTGTAAAAAAAAATATTGTTGGTTTAACTTAAACAAGTTCATTGAAGTTAATACAACAAAGGAAATTGGTTTAATAAATAGAAACTCAAAATATTATTGTATCTGAACCACATAAATTAATTTTTTTTGTGATAAATCATGAAAATAGCACAATTTGGCATGTTTCACTGCATTATTACAAATAAAACGCACACTTACGCAATATGCTTATAAAATATTTGAATAATATTTGAATAAAGGATGATGTCGATTCTCAAATGTTCATTGTATTAACTTTCAATGAACTCAAAATTTGAAGGCAACCAGGTGACTTACTTTTTAAAAAAATTTTTTACGTGTTTTTAAAAGCATGCAGGTTCTTAGAAATATAAACGTTGTTTTCATGTTTTCGCACATGAGATGGAAGCATGTTTATACAGGAAAGTAAGATACTTTACTGTTTTCTTTTTACATTTACTTTTCTTCTTTACTTTTTTTTCTTTTAAAAATGTTTGAACATTATTGTATATTACTTTTTTCTTCTCTCATGTTCGAAATAAAGATATCAAATCAAATAAAAAATGTTGACTACATATATTTGAAAAATGCACAAATAGGATTTAATATCTAATAAATCTAAAAATATCAGGTTTGCTAACCATCCAGTTATTATTAAAGTATTAATAAAGACATAATAATAATAATAAATGAAATGTTATTTTGAATTTAAGTTGAAAAAATGTGCCAAAATTATTATTTATTGATAAAAACTAGTAATTTAAAGGTAAATAAAATAACAAAAAATCTAAAAAAAAATATTGAAAAAATATTATCAAAATGAAATAAAATAAGCTTTCTGGACAAAAATAATTAAGTATAATAACCCTCATCCTTCCCTCGTGAGTCAAAATGACCCGAAAACCTAAAATTAACCTTAATTTATTTTTGTCCAGAAAGCTTATTTCATTTATTTCAATATTTTTTCTATTTTTGGATGCAATTGTTTTGTTATTTTGTATTTTATTTACCTTTAAATTACTAGATTTTACCAATAAGTAATAAGTTAAGCACATTATTTCAACTTAAATTCAAAATAACTCAACATTTCATGCATAACCCTGTAAATTCAGCTCATAATATCTCACATTGGGTGTCTCTGCCGACCTCTTGTTGAAAAATAATAATATAAGATGATATTTCATGACTCTTGATGGCCTTATAGCTCTATATGGGGCGGATTAGCTGTTCCACTGGGTCCTAAAGTCAGTTTACTTCAGAATGCACTCGTAGACATTATAAAATCTTTTTATTTTGGTAATGTTTTAGTATTTTTAGTTTGAATGTTGAGCTTTTTTAGGTTTTTCTATGTGTACTGAAGCACTCCATTCATTCCTAATGGGTCAAATTGATCCATGACTGAAGGATTTGAAACTTTTTTAAATGTCAACCACATAAACTCCTCAAATCCAGTCAATTTTTGTGTGTATTCGTGGTTAAAGTGCAACATAAGCAGAGGTGGACAAAGTACAACTCCATTACTTGAGTAAAAGTAAAAATACTATTGGTTAAATATTACTCCATTACAAGTGAAATTTGTAAAGTTAGATTTTTACTTAAGTAAAAGTACAGAAGTACTTGCTTTTAAAAGTACTTAAGTATCAAAAGTAAAAGTAAACGCATTATTTTATTATTGTTGCATTGTTGTATGAATACACGCTGTTCCATCATGGTGGTTTCAGCCAGTCATGCTCCATCTGACATGCTAGCATACCTTCAACTCATTTACATACTTGCTTAAAAGTTACAAATCTCTTATCAAAGTCATAATCATACTAGAAAAGAAAGGTTTCTACATTGTGTAATTGTTGATAGGATTATGTAAAAAACATTTCTGAAAGGACTTCAGTTAACATTATTAGCCCAACTACGCTTTAGCATGCTAACTAACATCATTGTCGAACGTTAGCTATGTGTTAGCGCTCTATCCTCAAGGCTATGGCAACTTGGCGACTAAATCTATAAAAATCATTTGACCAATAATACTTAATTCCAGTGTTAATTTTGACAGCAAATTTGGATTTAGTTTTAGTCAGTCTTTTGACTATAACATTTTAGGCATCTGAATTGTTTTAGTTTTAGTCTAGTTTTAATTGACTATAATAATATTTTAGTAGATTCTAAAGACTAAAATTCAGTACTTGTGGTCTGGCGTCTGAGAGGCAGCTTTCTGTGTGCACTTTCGTGTCATTGCACTTTTTCAGACTTATCCACGTCTGCTCTTCTGAATTTTAACTTTTAAGTATGACTATGGTTGCGCGCACTTCATCTGGGAGCTGCCGCCTTCTATTTTTCCATCAATTGATTAGTGTTCAAAAAATACTTGGAAATCATTGAACTTCATGTGATCCTACAAGAGTGATTACTGATAGGCTGTCTGCAAAAAAAACAAAAAAAACAATCACGTTTCAAAGAAGAAAACAAATCATCCACTGACTTTCACACTGCAAAAAATGCTTTTCTTACTTAGTATTTTTGTCTTGTTTTCAGTCCAAATATCTCAAAAATCTTACATTAAGAAGCATTTACTAGATAAGCAAAAGTTTTTGTCTTATTTTGGGGGAAAATAGCTCAAAATGAAGGAAGTTTTTGCTTAAAATAAGCAAAATAATCTGCCAATGGGTTAAGCAAAATAATCTTAAAGGGTTAGTTCACCCAAAAATGAAAATTCTGTCATTAATTCCTCACCCTCATGTGGTTGGACACCCGTCAGACCTTCGTTCATCTTCAGACACAAATGAAGATATTTTAGTGTAAATCTGATGCTGAGAAAGGCTTCAGATAGGCCTCCATTGGCATTCAGTACATTTACACTCACAAGACCCATAAAAGGCACTAAAACCGCCGTTACAAAGTCCATCTCACCACAGTGACTCTACAATAAGTTTACGATGCGACGACAATAGTTTTTGTGCGCAAAAAAAAATCATAATAACGCCTTTATCCAACTTGTTCTTGTCTTCCGTGTGTGTCTCCACGACGCATGCGCGAGAATATGACGCAGATCCGGCGTTCGGACACATGACCCAGAAGAGATTTGTTTACGAGCAGAGGAAGACGCGCGTGTCTCAGCTGTTGAATTCTACATTGATCGTGCTTTAGGTCTCGGCGTAGTTCTCAAAATGGGGCTTAAGTGTGCATTTCATGGATTCCCGAACGCCGGATCTGCTCATATTCTCACGCATGCGTCGTGGAGACACACACGGAAGACAAGAACAAGTTGGATAAAGGCGTTATTATGATTTTTTTTTGCGCACAAAAACTATTGTTGTCGCATCGTAAGATTATTGTAGAGTCACTGTGGTGAGATGGACTTTGTAACGGCGTTTTTAGTGCCTTTTATGGGTCTTGTGAGTGTAAATGTACTGAATGCCAATGGAGGCCTATCTGAAGCCTTTCTCAGCATCAGCTTTACACTAAAATATCTTCATTTGTGTCTGAAGATGAACGGAGGTCTGACGGGTGTCCAACGACATGAGGGTGAGGAATTAATGACAGAATTTTCATTTTTTGGTGAACTAACCCTTTAATTCAAACAGAAAACAAGATTATTTTTCTTACCCCATTGGCAGATTATTTTGCTTATTTTAAGCAAAAACTCCCTTAATTTTGAGTTATTTTCCCCCAAAACAAGACAAAAACTTTAGCTTATCTAGTAAATGCTTCTTAATGTAAGATTTTTGAGCTATTTGGACTGAAAACCAGACAAAAATACTAAGTAAGAAAAGCATTTTTTGCAGTGCAAAGCGTCTACGACTTTCTACTTCGAGGGCCTTGATAGAAATGTAGTGGAGTAAAAAGTACGATATTTGTCTTTCAAATGTAGTGAAGTAAAAGTCATAAGTTTCCAGAAAAAATACTACTCAAGGAAAGTACAGATACTCAAAAAGTGTACTTAAGTACAGTACTCAAGTAAATGTGCTTAGTTACTGTCCTCTGAACTTAAGTCATAAGGTCTTGGACCACTCAGATGAACACTCAGGGAAGATGATCAAATGTTACAGGTGTTAAAACTAACGTTCATATTTCATGCATCGTCTCCAGGGTGTCAGAATGGCAGAGCAGGCACCAGAGGAGTTTATTTGTGAGTATATATCTATAAGCTCTCGTGTTTATGAATATGCAGTGTTGTGCTGAAGTGCAGATGTTGT
Source organism: Gobio gobio (assembly GCF_949357685.1). Taxonomy (NCBI): domain Eukaryota; kingdom Metazoa; phylum Chordata; class Actinopteri; order Cypriniformes; family Gobionidae; genus Gobio; species Gobio gobio. The sequence continues at coordinate 2,428,664 of NC_137118.1, forward strand.
TCCCTCAGGGTGTGAGGACTGTGGGCAGTACCATGACTCTGAGTGTCCGGAGCTGGGGCCCGTGGTCACCGTGAAGGACTCGTTCGTTCTCAGTCGGGCACGGTGAGCGGCTTTAATTTTTTTTTTTTTTCAATCTTTTTATTGAGGAAATATCACAAACAATCATGTACAAACAGTTTAGAGGTATTCCCCTTAAATTTTTGTTATTTTAAAACACAGTACACAGGAGACAGAAAACAAAACACACGCTATAAAAATGGGTAAATGAATAATAAAAAAAAAGAATAATAATAAATAAATAAAAAAAAAAAAAATTTAAAGGGTTAGTTCACCCAAAAATGTAAATTCTGTCATTAATTCCTCACCCTCATGTCGTTGGACACCCGTCAGACCTCCGTTCATATTCAGACACAAATTAAGATATTTTAGTGTAAATCTGATGCTCTGAAAGGCCTCCATTGGCTCAATGCACTTTACACTCTCAAGACCCTTAAAAGACACTAAAGACGTCGTTACAAAGTCCATCTCACTACAGTACTTCTAAAATAACTTTATGAATCGGCGAGAATAGTTTTTGTGCGCAAAAAAACCCTAAATAACGACTTATATAGTGATGACGATTTCAAAACACGGCCTCATGAAGCTTCGAAGCGTTATGAATCAGTGAGTCGATTCAGCGGTTTGAATCGCCAAATTTCAGCAGTTTGGCAGTTTGACACGCGATCCGAATCATCATTCGGCTCAGTGATTCATAACGCTTCGAAGCTTCATGATGCCGTGTTTTGAAATCGTCATCACTATATAAGTCGTTACCCAATCTGAGGGTTGTCCCCCCCTAAAAACCATGCTGAGTATTGTAAATAATATAATAATATATACTTAAAATAAATGTGTAAGTAGTAAAACAATACAAAAGCAAACGGGACAAAAAATGCGTTTAAGTTTTCTTGCTGTGTTTTTCATTAAGAATAATAGGCTAATGAACTCATAATTCAAGCAACCCGCCCTCGAATTGGCGCTAATTCGAAACCTAAAGTATATGCGGACGGCCGCTCCGCCAGAAGGCTTGCGGCACTTGAATATCTAAAGATATGAATATCATAGTATAAAATACCATGTGGAGGATGCAAGATAATTTAATAATTATAATATGACTGTGTGGTGAACCTTACTCATATTTAAACAAATATCGCTGTGTTGTTGGTCAGATAATATGACAGAGAAAAGAAAAACGGACATAAGATCATTTTTCAGTGCACCAAAACGCCAAATAAGCACAAAATGTATTTGTTTTTTGTGTTTTTTGTGGTAGCCTACACATATCCTTACAAGTATGATTTTGGCTGTGTTATTTGTGTCCCCTTCAAAAATTGCTCTTGAGAAATTTCATGTTTATCGCCCCCCCCAACTGTTAGATGACATTTACGCCCCTGCATATGTGTGATTTTATTGACCTTGTCTTATGTTTATTATCAGTCTTGGTGTTTATTTTTTAAATTATTGGACAAGGTGCTTGAATTTCTTAGTGCCGTTGTGACATTTAACACAGAATTGTATTATTATTTTACAATAATATGAATTTATCATCATTACTCCAGTCTTCAGTGTCACATGATCCTTCACTAATCATTCTCATATGAGGATCTGATGATCAACACACATTTGACCCCAAAATCAAATCAAATTTTCTATTCACTTTTTTACTGTGTTTTTGTGCCTAGTTGAGCATAAGAGACATCTTTTAAAAACATCCCTAATCATTCCAAACGTTAGAGTACTAAAGTATATGAGATCGTAAGAGCATGATCATTGTGCATGTTCCAGGTCGTCTTTGCCAGACAGTTTGGAGATCCGGTCAGCTGAGGAGAGGAGCGAAGGTGTGTTTGTGCTGAGACGGCTGGTTAAACGGACTCGATTCGGCCCTTTTGAGGCCAGGAGGGTTCCAAGCCTTCAGATTGAGGGCGCATTTCCTTTAAAGGTAAACATTAGACCATTAATATGCCACTCCTAAGGGTTAGTTATTCTGTCATTAATTCCTCATGTCACTCAAACCCGTCAGATCTTCGTTCATCTTCAGACACAAGTGAAGATATTTCTGATGAGATCTGAGAGCTCTCTGACCCTCCATAGACAGAAACGCCCACTTTCAAGCTCCAGAAAGGAAGTAAAGACATGGTTAAAATAGTCATGTGACTCCAGTGGTTCAGCCTTAAAGGATTAGTTAACTTTTAAATAAACTTTTGCTGATAATTTACTCACCCCCATGTCATCCAAGATGTCCATGTGTTTCTGTCTGCAGTCGAAAAGAAATGAAGGTTTTGGATGAAAACAGTCCAGGATTTTTCTCCATATAATGGACTTCAATGGGCTCCAAACGGTTCGAGGTCCAAATGACAGTTTCAGTGCAGCTTTAAACGACACCAGACGATGAATAAGGGTCTTATCTAGCCAAACCATCAGTTTCTGTGAGAAACCCAGCAGTATTTATGCTATTATTTTACCTCTTATCAGACGAACGTGATCATCTCTGAGCTCCGCCATAACTTCCGCTAAGTGAGGTCAAATACGAGCGTGGTCATAGATGTGTACGTAGATGCCTCATTAGCGCCTGCACGGATCAGTTGAATGAGGCATCTAAGATCGATATATCTATGACCAGGCTCGTATTTGACCTCACTTAGCGGAAGTTATGGCGGAGCTCAGAGATGATCACGTTCGTCTGATAAGAGGTAAAATAATAGCATAAATACTGCTGGGTTTCTCACAGAAACTGATGGTTTGGCTAGATAAGACCCTTATTCATCGTCTGGTGTCGTTTAAAGCTGCACTGAAACTGTCATTTGGACCTCGAACCGTTTGGAGCCCATTGAAGTCCATTATATGGAGAAAAATCCTGGACTGTTTTCATCCAAAACCTTCATTTCTTTTCGACTGCAGAAAGAAAGACATGGACATCTTGGATGACATGGGGGTGAGTAAATCATCAGCAAAAGTTTATTTAAAAGTTAACTAATCCTTTAAGGCTGAACCACTGGAGTCACATGACTATTTTAACCATGTCTTTACTTCCTTTCTGGAGCTTGAAAGTGGGCGTTGCTGTGTATGGAGGGGTCAGAGAGCTCTCAGATCTCATCAGAAATATCTTCATTTGTGTCTGAAGATGAACGAAGGTCTGACGGGTTTGAGTGACATGAGGGCGAATTTTCATTTTGGGCTGAACTAACCCTTTAATGTTTTCTCTATTGCGTATCTCAGATATTCCAGAAGGACGGCTCGGTGGTGTGTTTCGACACGTCCAATGAAGACGACTGTAACTGGATGATGATGGTTCGTCCCGCCGCAGACCACAAACACCAAAATCTGACGGCCTATCAGCAAGACGATGATGTTTACTTTAATACATCACAGGTGCTGTCACTTCTGTTCCTGTTATAGCACTGTGGTTATACACCGATCAGGCATTACATTATCAGCACCTTCCTAATATTGTGTTCGTCCCCCTGACCCGTCGAGGCATGGACTCCTCTAGAAGGTGTGCTGTGGTATCTGGCACCAAGATGTTAGCAGCAGATCCTTTAAGTCCTGTAAGTTGCGAGGTGGGGCCTCCATGGATCGGACTTGTTTGTTCAGCTCATCCCACAGATGCTCGATGGGATTGAGATCTGGGGAATTTGGACTCAAACTCGTTGTGCTCCTCAAAGCATTCCTGAAGCATTTGTGCTTTGTGGCGGCGCATTATCTGCTGAAAGAGCCACAGCCACAGGGAAAACCGTTTCCATGAGAGGCTGGACATGGGCTCAACAATGCTGAGGTAGGTGAGACGTGTCAAAGTCACATCCATATGATGGAGGACCCAAGGGTTCCCAGCAGAACATTGCCCAAAGCATCACTGCCTCCGCCGCCACGCCTTCTTCCCATAATGCACCTGGTGCCATGTGTTCCCCAGGTAAGCCACACACACACACCCGGCCATCCACGAGATGTAGAAGAACACGTGATCATCAGACCAGGCCGCCTTCTTCCATTGCTCCGTGGTCCAGTTCTGATGCTCACGGGCCACTGTTGGTGCTTTGGGCGGGGTCAGGGGTCAGCATGGGCACTGGTCAGCGGCTGTGCCGCCCCATACACAACAAACTGAGATGCTCTGTGTATTCTGAGCCCTTTCTATCAGAACCAGCATTAACTTCTGGAGCAGTTTGAGCTCCAGTAGCTCGTCTGTTTCTGTGGCCGGTTCTCCACTGGTCCTCCATGACCCTGTGGCCGGTTCTCCACTGGTCCTCCATGACCCTGTGGCCGGTTCTCCACTGGTTCTTCATATCCCTGTGGCCGGTTCTCCACTGGTCCTTCATGACCCTGTGGCCGGTTCTCCACTGGTCCTCCATGACCCTGTGGCCGGTTCTCCACTGGTCCTTCATATCCCTGTGGCCGGTTCTCCACTGGTCCTTCATATCCCTGTGGCCGGTTCTCCACTGGTCCTTCATGACCCTGTGGCCGGTTCTCCACTGGTCCTTCATGATCCTGTGGCCGGTTCTCCACTGGTCCTTCATGACCCTGTGGCCGGTTCTCCACTGGTCCTCCATGACCCTGTGGCCGGTTCTCCACTGGTGCTTCATGACCCTGTGGCCGGTTCTCCACTGGTCCTCCATGACCCTGTGGCCGGTTCTCCACTGGTCCTTCATGACCCTGTGGCCGGTTCTCCACTGGTCCTCCATGACCCTGTGGCCGGTTCTCCACTGGTCCTCCATGACCCTGTGGCCGGTTCTCCACTGGTCCTCCATGACCCTGTGGCCGGTTCTCCACTGGTCCTTCATGACCCTGTGGCCGGTTCTCCACTGGTCCTCCATGACCCTGTGGCCGGTTCTCCACTGGTCCTTCATGACCCTGTGGCCGGTTCTCCACTGGTCCTCCATGACCCTGTGGCCGGTTCTCCACTGGTCCTCCATGACCCTGTGGCCGGTTCTCCACTGGTCCTTCATGACCCTGTGGCCGGTTCTCCACTGGTCCTTCATGACCCTGTGGCCGGTTCTCCACTGGTCCTTCATGATCCTGTGGCCGGTTCTCCACTGGTCCTCCATGACCCTGTGGCCGGTTCTCCACTGGTCCTCCATGACCCTGTGGCCGGTTCTCCACTGGTCCTTCATGACCCTGTGGCCGGTTCTCCACTGGTCCTCCATGACCCTGTGGCCGGTTCTCCACTGGTCCTCCATGACCCTGTGGCCGGTTCTCCACTGGTCCTTCATGACCCTGTGGCCGGTTCTCCACTGGTCCTCCATGACCCTGTGGCCGGTTCTCCACTGGTCCTTCATGACCCTGTGGCCGGTTCTCCACTGGTCCTCCATGACCCTGTGGCCGGTTCTCCACTGGTCCTTCATGACCCTGTGGCCGGTTCTCCACTGGTCCTCCATGACCCTGTGGCCGGTTCTCCACTGGTCCTTCATGACCCTGTGGCCGGTTCTCCACTGGTCCTCCATGACCCTGTGGCCGTTTCTCCACTGGTCCTCCATGACCCTGTGGCCGGTTCTCCACTGGTCCTTCATGACCCTGTGGCCGGTTCTCCACTGGTCCTTCATGACCCTGTGGCCGGTTCTCCACTGGTCCTTCATGACCCTGTGGCCGGTTCTCCACTGGTCCTTCATGACCCTGTGGCCGGTTCTCCACTGGTCCTCCATGACCCTGTGGCCGGTTCTCCACTGGTCCTTCATATCCCTGTGACCGGTTTTCCACTGGTCCTCCATGACCCTGTGGCCGGTTCTCCACTGGTCCTCCATGACCCTGTGGCCGGTTCTCCACTGGTCCTCCATGACCCTGTGGCCGGTTCTCCACTGGTCCTCCATGACCCTGTGGCCGGTTCTCCACTGGTCCTCCATGACCCTGTGGCCGGTTCTCCACTGGTCCTCCATGACCCTGTGGCCGGTTCTCCACTGGTCCTCCATGACCCTGTGGCCGGTTCTCCACTGGTCCTTCATGACCCTGTGGCCGGTTCTCCACTGGTCCTTCATGACCCTGTGGCCGGTTCTCCACTGGTCCTTCATGACCCTGTGGCCGGTTCTCCACTGGTCCTTCATGACCCTGTGGCCGGTTCTCCACTGGTCCTTCATGACCCTGTGGCCGGTTCTCCACTGGTCCTTCATATCCCTGTGACCGGTTTTCCACTGGTCCTCCATGACCCTGTGGCCGGTTCTCCACTGGTCCTCCATGACCCTGTGGCCGGTTCTCCACTGGTCCTCCATGACCCTGTGGCCGGTTCTCCACTGGTCCTCCATGACCCTGTGGCCGGTTCTCCACTGGTCCTCCATGACCCTGTGGCCGGTTCTCCACTGGTCCTCCATGACCCTGTGGCCGGTTCTCCACTGGTCCTCCATGACCCTGTGGCTGGTTCTCCACTGGTCCTTCCTTGGAGCACTTTTGATAGTGACTGGCCACTGCAGACCGGGAACACCCCACAAGAGCTGCAGTTTTGGAGATGCTCTGACCCGTCACAATCTGGCCCAAACTCGCTCAAATCCTTACGCTTGCCCATTTTTCCTGCTTCTAACACATCAACTCTGAGGACAAAATGTTTACTTGCTGCCTAATATATCCCACCCACTAACAGAGATCATCAGTGTTATTCACCGGTCATAATGTTATGCCTGATTGGTGTATAGGAAAGAATGTTGTATTGCGGTGTGTTATTAGACTTGAAATGCCAACTGTTTTTTTAATTTCCTCCATTTTAGGACGTTCCGCCTGGAACTGAACTGAGAGTCTGGTATGGAGCATTTTATGCCAAAAAAATGGACCGGCCTGTTCTTAGGCCACCTGTACTTCCTCCTGCACCAGGTGTGTGTGCTTTAAAGTGTCTGTGCAGTGTGTAGTGTACTCTAGTGTTGTAGTCAAGACCACCTAAACCAAGACCAAGACTGGGCAAGACCAGACCAGGACTCCTTAAATTCATCTAAAAGATCCATATCTACTGTCTGAGAAAGGACTTATATTTAATGAATAAATACAATTAGAATAGTAAGACACTATAACGCTGTTACCAATCGAATTACTAACAATAAAATTCATGGCACAGAAGTTGCATCTGAATTGGTACAATTGCATAAATAATGTTCAGATTAATTTAACATTAAAACATTAACATTATTTATCAGTCACGGAATCATTTATTCAACCAATTTGTTCAAAGCAGCGGATTCATTTAATAACGAAACGTTGCCGAATTAGTAAAGACACAATTTAAAATATTATTTAATATTATTTAATTTAATTTAATATTAACTTCTTGTTTATTGAACATTTGTATAAATCAATATCATTTGCAATCAGGCTTATATTGATGAAAACAGCTCTCTTGCGATATTGCTAAATTATTTTCTGTTATATAAAAAACTAAATCTCAGAATTTTGTGGGCATTTATATTAATTTTGGGCATTTGAGACAATGCTGCACTGTTTTTGAACCCGGCAGCACAGTAACAAAAGAAATCACATTACAAAGAAGTTATTGATTGCGTTTTAAGCAGTAAGTTTTACATCAAATCACATTAATGATGTTAAATCAGACAATGCACCAGCAGTTTAGTGATATCCCAGCAGGTGTGGTCTTGACTGGTCTTGAGATAAAATCCCCAGTCCTCTAAGTCCGAGACCAAGACAAGACCAAGACCATCAAAACCGTCTTAAGACCGGTCTAGAGTACTACAACACTAGTGTACTCTAAAGTGTCTGTGCAGTGTGTAGTGTACTCTTAAAGGGTTAGTTCACCCAAAAATGAAAATTCTGTCATTAATTCCTCACCCTCATGTCGTTGGACACCCGTCAGACCTCCGTTCATCTTCAGACACAAATGAAGATATTTTAGTGTAAATCTGATGCTCTGAAAGGCCTCCATTGGCTCAATGCACTTTACACTCTCAAGACCCTTAAAAGACACTAAAGACGTCGTTACAAAGTCCATCTCACTACAGTGGCTCTACAATAACTTTATGAAGACGAGAATAGTTTTTGTGCGCAAAAAACCCCTAAATAACGACTTATATAGTGATGACGATTTCAAAACAAGGTCTCATGAAGCTTCGAAGCGTTATGAATCAGCGAGTCGATTCAGTGGTTTGAATCGCCAAAGTCACTTGATTTCAGCAGTTTGACACGCGATCCGAATCATGATTCGACTCACTGATTCATAACGCTTCGAAGCTTCATGATGCCTTGTTTTGAAATCGGTCATCACTATATAAGTCGTTATTTAGGTTTTTTTGCGCACAAAAACTATTCTCGTCGCTTTATAAAGTTATTGTAGAGCCGCTGTAGTGAGATGGACTTTGTAACGACGTCTTTAGTGTCTTTTAAGGGTCTTGATAGTGAACCGTGCCATTGAGCCAATGGAGGCCTTTCAGAGCGATCGGTTTTCAACTAAAATATCTTCATTTGTGTCCGAAGATGAACGGAGGTCTGACGGGTGTCCAACCACATGAGGGTAAGTAATTAATGACAGAATTTTCATTTTTGGGTGAACTAACCCTTTAAGTGTCTGTGCAGTGTGTAGTGTTCTCATGTTGGACGTAATGTATAATTTTGCCTCTTCAGAAATGGTGTCCAGCAAACCTCCAGAAGCCCTTCCTGTCCCAGAGCAGCTGCTCTGCCAAACCCCAGCTCCCGCCGCAGACCCAGCTGTCCCAGTGAGACCCCAAAACCACACGGCCAGCGTCGCCCCCCCCACCCCGCCGGAGCCGGCCAGAAAACAGGGAAGACCGCGACGGACAAAAGCACAGAAGCCTGTGCCGAGAGCATCAGCTGATTCCGGTCAAGGTGAGGTTTTTACAGAGACATACAGGGCTGTTTTTAGGCCTAGGGCGCCATCAGCTGAAGGGGCGCCAATGAACGTATATCAGGGGTGTGTAAAGGGTGTCACGGCCAACCTGAGATATGATTGCCGCCCCCACTGGTTCCCCTAACACTTTGGGATAGAGGACTGTCAATCAGACGATTTCTATATTGGATCAGAGTCCTGTCAATCACTGTTGTTGCATGTAAAGTTTGCATTTGGAGCGCTCAACACCATCAGATCAGAGCAGAGGTGGACAGTAGCTAAGTACATTTACTTGAGTACTGTACTTAAGTACACTTTACTTGCATCTGTACTTTCCTGGAGTATTATTTTTTCGGGAAACTTTTACTTTAACTTCACTACATTTGAAAGACAAATATCGTACTTTTTACTCCACTACATTTCTATCAAGGTCCTCAAAGTCAAAAGTAATTTCTGGAGCAGATTTGAAAGTCAGTGGAGGATTTTTTTCTTCTTTAAAAGTTTTTTGTTGTTGTTGTTTTTTCAGACAGCCTATCAGTAATCACGCTTGTATACGGTCATGTGAAGTTTCCCAACATTTTTTGAACACTGATCAGTTTATAGCAAAATGGAAGAAAGTGGTTCCTCTGTGAAGTGTGTGCACCCATGGCCAAACTTAAAAAGTATGTTTCAGTTTTCTGAAAAGATTAAAGATGAGTTTAGTTGGCATACAATTGATCAAAAATGTAAACGTTTGGGAGAAAGAGAAAAGTAAACAGTTGGGAGAACATTGAATGTGTATCAGTGTATTGGATCCGTGCATTTGGCCTTAAAGTGACAGCAGCTTTGTGTAACTTTTATACAAGTATTGAAATGAGTTTAAGGTAGTCGTATGCTAACATGTCGGATTGAGCTTCACTGACTGGCTTAAACCACCATAGTGGCATAATGTGCATTTATACAATAATAATAAAATAATGCATTGACATAAAAAATGAAATTTACTTTTGATACTTAAGTACTTTTAAATACAAATACTTCTGTACTTTTACTTAAGTAAAAATCTGTTTTTAGAACTTTTACTTGTAACGGAGTAATATGTGACCTGTAGTACTTTTACTCAAGTAATAGAGTTGTGTACTTTGTCCACCTCTGGATCAGAGAGCTCGGTCAAAGCTTTGGCAAGGTAACGCTTTTTTTAACCACACAATAAAGCTACATTAAAAAAACGGGTACACTAAAAAGTGCACAAATCTGTATTTTGTTAGGGCCGTATTTGTGGCAGTCGACGCTGGGAAATGGGCTGATAGTTTAATATTGCTCTGTGTGTATTGTAGAGGCAAGATATCGGCTAACCACACACACTTTAGCATGTCATGATATTATAATATTTTGACTCTATTAAGCTTTCTTCTCTTACTTGCACCTCCAAAAGGTGTGCGTTTTTGCGCCAATGCATTATTAAAGGATTAGTTCACTTTTAAATAAACTTTTGCTGATCATTTCCTCACCCCCATGTCATCCAAGATGTCCATGTGTTTCTTTCTGCAGTCGAAAAGAAATTAAGTTTTTTGATGAAAACATTCCAGGGTTTTTCTCCATATAATGGACTTCAATGGGCTCCAAACGGTTCAAGGTCCAAATGACAGTTTCAGTGCAGCTTTAAACGACACCAGATGATGAATAAGGGTCTTATCTAGCCAAACCATCAGTTTCTGAGAGAAACCCAGCAGTATTTATGCTATTATTTTACCTCTTATCAGATGAACATGATCATCTCTGAGCTCCGCCATAACTTCCGGCAAGTCAGGTCAAATTAGATCGTGGTCATCGATATATCAATAGTAGATGCCTCATTCTACTGATCCGTGCAGTCGCTAATGAGGCATCTACGTATACATCTATGACCACGATTGTTTTTGACCTTACTTGCCGGAAGTTATGGCGGAGCTCAGAGATGATCACGTTCGTCTGATAAGAGGTAAAATAATAGCATAAATACTGCTGGGTTTCTCACAGAAACTGATGGTTTGTCTAGATAAGACCCTTATTCATCATCTGGTGTCGTTTAAAGCTGCACTGAAACTGTCATTTGGACCTTGAACCGTTTGGAGCCCATTGAAGTCCATTATATGGAGAACAATCCTGAAATGTTTTTCATCCAAAACCTTCATTTCTTTTCGACTGCAGAAAGAAAGACATGGACATCTTGGATGACATGGGGGTGAGGAAATTATCAGCAAAATTTTATTTAAAAGTTAACTAATCCTTTAAAGGATCAGTGTGTAATTGTCCCATAAAAAATTTAATGGCCAATAAAATGTGCTAATCTTTACGGATGGTGTTGAATGCTGAATCGATTCATTCAGTTCTAATAGTGTCTACAGGGAATAGCGTTGCGTTATTTAAAGGGGAAGTTCAAGCGTCAATGAGAAACAAACACCACACTGAATCAGTATTTATTCTTGTTACTTTCATGTGACTGGAACAGCTTTTATATCTAGTTTCCACATTGTATTTGTATAATTGGTAACACTTTAGAATAATGGTCATTAGTTAACATTAGTTAACTACATTAAGTTAACATGAACTAATAATGAACTGCACTTATAAAGTATTTATTAATCTTTGTTAATGTTAATTTCAACATTTACTAATGCATTATTAAAATCTTGTTAAAGCTACACTGTGTAACTTTTTTTGTTTATTCTTAGCTAAAAACACTTAGTTCTTTCAAATATATGTGCTCATTAATGTATATTTACTTCTTTCAAGTAATAAAGTATTCTCGTAAGTTTATAATATGCCATTGTAAATACATACGGGTGAGGGTTTGAATGCGGGTCGCCATGTTGCCCCTCCATCTTGAAAGTACATTAGCCAAAGAGGGACATTCCCGTAAATTCAAGCTTCGCCTTTGGCGTTTTAACACTCGATGGCACCGTGTCGAATGTGGACGAGGTCCAACTGGAAGCCATGTTAATCTTGGACTAAATCGGCCACCGTAGGAGTTAAAACGAAATCGGAATTGAGAGGAACAGAAACTAATATTCACTGGATGGTCATATACCTTTTCACCACTAGATGGGGGAAAATATCACACAGTGGAGCTTTAACATTAGTTAATGCACTTTGAACTAACATGAACAAATCACAGCTGTATTTATATTAACTAACGTTAACAAAGATGAACAAATACAGTAACAAATGTACTGCTCATGGTTAGTTCATGTTAGTTAATACATTAACTAATGTTAACTAATGACCATTATTCTAAAGTGTTACCGTATAATTAAATTTTTTAATTTAATTTAATAAGGATTAGAGTTCCAAAATGGTATGTGTGTATGTATTTGTTAATAAGGATTAAAATGAATACCATGTTGCTTTTTAAGATTTGGCTGGGGGTGCCAATAAGGATTTCGCCTAGGGTGTCAAAATGGCTAGAAACGGCCCAGGAGACAAAACACTCGCTGATTCCCACTTTGCGTTGTACCGCACAGCATTTTCACCCCTTGTCCCGCACGTCACATATTGAGAAAATGTCCCGCATTTTCATCAGTCTGTTGGTTTTTAATTATGATATTAAGAAAACATGCATGCGTTCTTTTGCCTTTTTAAGAAAGCATTTTATTTATTATTTTTGCGGCATCGTTTTTCAACTAATATTTAACAGCGCTTCGTCAGAAGTAACATCTGCCTTACACAAATACAACTGCCGTTTTTGAAATCCTATCCAAGACCAATGGTTGAAAAGAAAGGAGTAAACACGGTCACTAGTAGGTTGTGACAGCTGTCAATCAAAATGTGGAGCAGTGATTCGTTCCATGTGTTCCCTGTCAGAAAACGAATGGATAATTCGCAGAGGTGGACAAAGTACACAACTCCATTACTTGAGTGAAAGTAAAAGTACTACTGGTCAAATATTACTCTGTTACAAGTGAAAGTTGTTAAAAACAATTTTACTTAAGTAAAAGTACAGAATTACTCGCTTTTAAAAGTACTTAAGGATCAAAAGTAAATTTCCTTTTTTTTTGTCAATGCATTATTTTATTATTGTTGCATTGTTGTATAAATGCACGCTGGTTTAAGCCAGTCAGTGATGCTCCATCCGACATGCTAGCATACGACCACCTTGAACTAATTTAAATACTTAAAAGTTACAAAGCTCTTTACAAAGCTGCTGTCACTTTAAGACAGAATGCACAAATCCTACACACTGATACACATCCGATATTCCCCCAACTGTTCACGTTCACTTAAGACATAATCATCTTTGTTTACGTGAATACTTTCCAAAAATGAAAATTGACATTTTGTGTGTATTGGTCTGTTTAAGTGCGAAAAAAACACAAAAGAAAGCTCTATTCAGTGCTCGTGCTTTGGCATCTCAGAGACACAAAAACCCAGACTGAACTGAGCTCTTTCATCATCCATATGTCTGTGCTTCTCTTTCTCCCAGACATTTACATTTTGCAAAAAAAAAAAAAAAACTTTTAAAGAAGAAAAAAAATCATCCACTGACTTTTAAAGCTGCTACAGAAACAACTTTTGACTTCGAGGATCTTGATAGAAATGTAGTGGAGTAAAAAGTACGATATTTGTCTTTCAAATGTAGTGAAGTTCAAGTAAAAGTATCCCTAAAAAATAATACTTCAGTAAAGTACAGATACTCAAAAAGTGTACTTAAGTACAGTACTCAAGTAAATGTACTTAGTCACTGTCCACCTCTGATAATTCGGTACATTTGTTATATTCTTAATATATAATATATAAGACCGTCAATTAACTAATTTCATGTTGTTTTATATTTTATTTGTTCATATTATTTTGTTGGTCTTGGTCAGAACTGTTTCAAAAATAGTTATCTGCATGATGCCTGCTGCCTTTTGTTAAATAAAGATTATACAACAGTTTCAGGTTATGTTTTAGTGTTGTAACATGTCCCACACAAACTTAGTAATCATCCCCAGAGGTGGACAGTAGCTAAGTACATTTACTCGAGTACTGTACTTAAGTACACTTTACTTGTATCTGTACTTTCCTGGAGTATTATTTTTTCGGGAAACTTTTACTTTAACTTCACTACATTTGAAAGACAAATATCGTACTTTTTACTCCACTACATTTCTATCAAGGTCCTCGAAGTCAAAAGTAATTTCTGTAGCAACTTTGAAAGTCAGTGGATGATTTTTTTCTTCTTTAAAAGTTTTTTGTTGTTGTTGTTTTTTCAGACAGCCTATCAGTAATCACGCTTGTATACGGTCATGTGAAGTTTCCCAACATTTTTTGAACACTGATCAGTTTATAGCAAAATGGAAGAAAGTGGTTCCTCTGTGAAGTGTGTGCATGGCCAAACTTAAAAAGTATGTTTCAGTTTTCTGAAAAGATTAAAGATGAGTTTAGTTGGCATACAATTGATCAAAAATGTAAACGTTTGGGAGAAAGGGAAAAGTAAACAGTTGGGAGAACATTGAATGTGTATCAGTGTATTGGATCCGTGCATTTGGCCTTAAAGTGACAGCAGCTTTGTGTAACTTTTATACAAGTATTGAAATGAGTTTAAGGTAGTCGTATGCTAACATGTCGGATTGAGCTTCACTGACTGGCTTAAACCACCATAGTGGCATAATGTGCATTTATACAATAATAATAAAATAATTCATTGACATAAAAAATGAAATTTACTTTTGATACTTAAGTACTTTTAAATACAAATACTTCTGTACTTTTACTTAAAGCTACACTATGTAACTTTTCCGTCCACTAGAGGTCGCCTGTTCAAAACAAAGGCGTAGTTTGATGACGCCACGTTTGAGCGCAGAATCTCGGGACATGTGGTTTTCACCTCACAGCCGGTGGGAAAGAGTCAGGATAGGACTCGGGCAGAAATCATGTTCATGGATGCGATTATTAACATTACTGTAGTCTGAAGCAGAGCAGGAGCGAGTGTTGTGGAGCGGAGCAAGGCCGCAGGAGCGATTGAAGAGCGGGACTGTTATTATGGCATAGTCGCTGGTGGGACTTTTATTATGACACGGTTGCCGGCGCCACTTCCTCTTCTCCAGTGCTGAGTGTGAGGTAACGCAGCTCTGTTTATCGTATTAGATATATCTGAGTGTGTTGAAAAGGAAGTTATGACGTTCGCTCGGCGGCTGCTATGACACTTGTTCACACTGCAGTGAGAGTAAAGTGTTTCACTGAATAAAACCGGAGACCGAGGGTGACGCAGATATGACGCAATCGACAGGCGACTCCCTCACATGCATAGCTCACACGTCCCGGTTCCTCGGTTAAAATAGCAATTTCTCACGATTTACAAATAGTTGAAAACATTTGGGATATTCTAAGTACTCAACTGAACAAAATATATAACACTGGCCTAGTGGTTTCTGGATGTTTTACTGCAAAAATCCTACATAGTTCACCTTTAAGTAAAAATCTGTTTTTAGAACTTTTACTTGTAACGGAGTAATATTTGACCAGTAGTACTTTTACTTTTACTCAAGTAATAGAGTTGTGTACTTTGTCCACCTCTGATCGTCCCACGTTTGGTTTGTTTGATGGTGGTCACCCTAATAACACTTGATACACTCATGCAATAATTCATGCATTTCGCGGTCCTGCAGAATCCGCTCCTGCGTCCGGCGAGCAGCCAATCAGCTCTGGGGCTCCTGATGTTCCTCTGACTGTACTGGATGTCCAAGAGGTCATGGTGTCAGGAGACGGCCCGCCAATCAAAACCCCTCGGCTGACCCGCTCCCCCATCTCCTCTGGGAAGTAAGGCCGACCTTTACACTCATGTCACAAAACACACACACTCCTGTTTCAAAAGACAGAAATTAATACTAATAGTCGGGGAGCCAAGTCTGAAAAATGGGTTGAACCTGACATGGTCTGCCATACTTTTTATTTGTGTTTTTTCTGTTAACATTGACCCTAAGAACCAATAATTGGAGGGTCTGCTCTGCCGGAAATATCGCGGAAAAAAATGGTGGCCATTTTAGTGTATGCACCCTTTATTTTTAATCAGAAAAATGTGAAAAATGATTTTTTTCCTCAAATCCTCAGTGGGTTGGGTAGGCTGTTAATAAATGTGTTCCAGATACACATGTGCTGACAACATCCACTGAAAAAATAACTCTTAAAACACATTTCTACATGATTTTGCATCAATTTAATGCAAAAAAAATCTCACTTTTTTTCCCAGTATTTTCATCTTTACTTCATTGGCAATCAACTATTCCCCCAAGTTATGACATCTGTCAATATGCCATTCTTTTCACCAAATAGTATACTCATTCCACAGAAAAAAAGAAAAAAAAAATCCAACCAAAATCTATGGATTCAATGGACAAATGTTCAGTAAGGACGCATTAAATTAAACAAAAGTGACAGAAAGATTTCTATTTCAAATAAATGCTTTATATTCATCAAAGAATCCCGGAAAACACAAATCACATGTTTCCTGTTCACACTCGTCATGTTCGGGATCATAGAGGAATTGTATTAAAAAAAAAAATGTATATACAAATGATATATCGCTTCTCATCTGTATGTTTATGCTGTGTTTTGGTGGATATAAATTACTTTTTTACCTATTTACTGCAAAATTCCTCAACTACACCATTAGCATGCATATGCAGAATTACATTTTTGTAATGATGATCAAAATTAAATATGATTTGATATTGATCCATGTGTTATATGCAGACTTCTGCCACCTGCTGGTTAGAGAAGAGCTTGCAGGAATGACAGTTTTAGGAGTGTGAGGATTACTGTTCACATCCATTGAGGTCCATTCATTATTCTGGATGTGAACTAACGTCTCCTGTAACAGCTGCTGTCATATATATTGTGAATATATACATTTAAACATTACAAAAAATACACTTAATCAGTATTTTTGTCAAAGTGTAGAATTTGTTATTATTGTGTGAGGTTGAAGTGTTGTTTTTGCAATAATGCAGCAAAAGTTGCCTCTAAAAGACTTGATTCTAATTACATATTGTACTAGAGCACAAATGCAATGCAGAACAAACTAGATCTCACACACACACACACACACACACACACACACACACAGACACACATGCACACAGACACACGCACACAGACACAGACACACACACGCACACAGACAGACAGACACACACACTCACACACCGTCGGTGTGTGAATGAGTGTGTGAATGGGTGAATGTGAGGCAAATGTAAAGCGCTTTGGATGGCCGTAGGTCTGTTAAAAGCGCTATATAAATGCAGTCCATGTACCATTTACCATTTACACACACGCACACACACACACGCGCACACGCACACAGACACACACGCACACAGACACACACACACACACACACACATGCACACAGACACACACACACACACACGCACACAGACACACACACACGCACACACACACGCGCACACGCACACAGACACACACGCACACAGACACACACACACACACACACACATGCACACAGACACACACACACACGCACACAGACACACACACACACACGCACACAGACACACACACACACACACACACACACACACACACACACACACACAGACACACACGCACACACACACACACACATGCACACAGACACACACACACATCCACACAGACACACACACATGCACACAGACACAGACACACACACACGCACACAGACACACACACACACATGCACACAGACACACACACACACACACACACATCCACACAGACACACACACATGCACACAGACACACACACACGCACACAGACAGACACACACACTCACACACACACACGCACATGCACACACACACACACACACACACACACACACACACACACACGCACACAGACACACGCACACAGACAGACACACACACTCACACACAGACACACGCACATGCACACACACACACGCACACAGACACACGCACACAGACACACGCACACAGACACACGCACACAGACACACACACGCACACAGACAGACACACACACTCACAAACACGCACACAGACACACGCACACAGACACACGCACACAGACACACACACACGCACACAGACAGACACACACACTCACACAGACACACGGACACACACACACGCACACAGACAGACACACACACTCACACAGACACACGCACACAGACACACGGACACGGACACACACACACGCTCACAGACAGACACACACATGTACACAGACACACTCACACAGACACACACATACACAGACACACACACACACACACGCACAGAGACACACACAGACAGACACACACACACACACACACACTCAGACACACAAACACACACACACACAGACGCACACACACAGACACACGCACACAGACACACGGACACACTCACACAGAAACACGGACACACTCACACAGACACACACACTCACACAGACACACGCACACAGACACACGGACACACTCACACACACACTCACACAGACACACGGACACACACACAGACACACACGCATACAGACGCACACACACGCACACAGACACACACACTCACACAGACACAGACACACGGACACAAACACACGCACACAGACACACGGACACACACACAGACACACACGCATACAGACGCACACACACGCACACAGACACACACACTCACACAGACACAGACACACGGACACACACACACTCACACAGACACATGCACACAGACACACGGACACACTCACACAGACACACGCACAGACACAGACACACGCACACAGACACACGGACACACTCACACAGACACACACACAGACACAGACACACGCACACAGACACACGGACACACTCACACAGACACACGGACACACTCACACAGACACACACACTCACACAGACACACACACTCACACAGACACACGGACACACTCACACAGACACACACACTCACACAGACACACGCACACAGACACACGGACACACACACACAGACACACACGCATACAGACACACACACACACGCACACAGACACACACACTCACACAGACAGACACACACACTCACACAGACACACGGACACAGACATACGGACACACACACACGCACACAGACAGACACACACACTCACACAGACACACGCACACAGACACACGGACACACACACGCACACAGACAGACACACACATGTACACAGACACACTCACACAGACACGCACACAGACACAGACACACGGACACAAACACACGGACACACACACACGCACACAGACAGACACACACACTCACACAGACACATGCACACAGACACACGGACACACTCACACAGACACACACACTCACACAGACACACGCACACAGACACACGGACACACTCACACAGACACACGGACACACTCACACAGACACACACACTCACACAGACACACACACACAGACACACAGACACACACACACACACACAGACACACACACACTCACACAGACACACGCACACAGACACACAGACACACACACACTCACACAGACACACGCACACAGACACACAGACACACACACACACGCACACAGACACACACACACAGACACACACACACAGACACACACACACAGACACACACACACGTACACAGAAACACACGCCCACACACTCAGACACACACACAGACACACATGCACAGAGACACACACAGACACACAGACAGACACACACAGACACACACACACACGCATACAGACACACACGCATACAGACACACACGCATACAGACACACACGCATACAGACACACACGCACACAGACACACACGTATACAGACACAGAAATAAATATTCAATAATTCAAAATGTATAAATTAATTTACTTTAAAATAAGAAATGAGTTAAAGAAAGTAAATAATACCAACAAAAAACAGCAATAAGCAGATATGAACACGAGTGCAGAGTTAACACACGTGTGTGTGTGTGTGTGTGTGTGTGTGTGTGTGTGTGTGTGTGAGTGTGTGTGTGTAGATAGATAATGTAGAAAAAATTACAAAATGTTATGCAACTGAAAAAAAGGGAACCAATGTCTCCCAAACAGTACATGAACGTTAAGCAAATATTAAACTTATTTTAATAATCATAAATGTGTGTTGAGCATCAGATCCTCATATGAGAATGATTAGGAAAGGGTCATGTGACACACAGACACACACACACACGCACACAGACACACACACACACAGACACACACACACACGTACACAGACACACACGCCCACACACTCAGACACACACACAGACACACATGCACAGAGACACACACAGACACACACACACATACACAGACACACACACACACACACGCACAGAGACACACACAGACAGACACACACACACACACACACACACACACACACACACACACAGACGCACACACACACACACACACACACACACAAACAGACACACACACACACACACGCACACAGACACACGCACACAGACACACACACACAAACGCACACACACAGACACACACACACACACACACACACACTCGGACACACACACACACACACACACACACACACGTACACACACACACACACAGACACCCACACTCAGACACACACAGACGCACACACTCAGACACCCACACACACATACACACAGACGCACACACACAGACACACACGCGCACACACACACACACACACACACACACACACACACACACATTAATTTCTTTATTTGAATCCGCCAATCAAATTTCGTACAGAAAGGATTCAAATATTCTCAGAGGTAACACAGCTTTGACATTTAAGGGTACATAAAACATCTCCTACGCCACACAGCAAGGCTGCCTATCACAGCTGATATAGAGCAGAACTTTGCCAGCTGTTTAGACTGTCCTTTTGGTAGCCCTGCCAGTCTGAGTCCACTAACAGTCAGTTTGTGGACATGTCCCAGGCTGCCAAATATCAATACCGCAAACTTACATGCATAGCCCAGGTCACTGATCTTAGCAAGGAGGGG
Organism: Gobio gobio; assembly: GCF_949357685.1. Taxonomy (NCBI): domain Eukaryota; kingdom Metazoa; phylum Chordata; class Actinopteri; order Cypriniformes; family Gobionidae; genus Gobio; species Gobio gobio. The sequence goes on from NC_137118.1 coordinate 2,449,434, forward strand.
TTGGTATTTAGTCATTTTTTCTAAAAAGGCTATGTCCATATACAAATCATATACACAGCCTATTTCAAGGACTAGCACCTCCTTTCTATCTATATCCACCAACACAACATCAGGGCTGTTAGGGATGTTACAGAACACATCTTCAGAGCTGTTGAACCAGTCTGGTGTCACTCGCGAGTGTTTATACATCGGTATGTTTTTTGGAAATATGTCCTGAACAGAACTGGCAATAAGATCAACAATACGGTCATGGCGTGCTGTGTATAATCCCTTGTACATATTACACCCATTCACAATATGGGCAACTGATTCCAGATGTTCAGAGTTAGGGTGCATTATACAGTGTGGATGGTGATTCTGAGGGTACCATAATGCTAGATTGTATCTGGTTGGCAGCACCTGTAGTCTGGCCTTCACAGTGAAGCAGAGGATATCCTCCCCTAGTGCAGCATTTCTGTACACAGAGTGAGAGGTAGAATGGTCTGCAAAGTCAAGACATGCCAACTTTCCCTGCATTCTCAGTCCAGTCCAGTGTTGTTTTGTGTCCATCTGTCTGATGTTCAGTAAGGATCTTCTTGCTGTTGTGCTCTGTAGTGTGTGTTGTGTCTCGTTGTGGCAGACTGTGGCCTCCGCAGTAATAGATGGGTCTGTGACCACTGCGTCAGACACCTCAGGTGCAGTGTGTGAGTGTCTGAGTGTGTGTGTGTGTGTGTGTGTGTGTGTGTGTGCGTGTGTGTGTGTGTGTGTGTGTGTGTGTGTGTGTGTGTGTGTGTGTGTGTGTGTGTGTGTGTGTGTGTGTGTGTAATAGATGGGTCTGTGACCACTGCGTCAGACACCTCAGGTGCAGTGTGTGAGTGTCTGAGTGTGTGTGTGTGTGTGTGTGTGTGTGTGTGTGCGTGTGTGTGTGTGTGTGTGTGTGTGTGTGTGTGTGTGTGTGTGTGTGTGTGTGTGTGTGTGTGTGTGTGTGTGTCTGAGTGTGTGTGTGTGTGTGTGTGTGTGTGTGTGTGTGTGTGTGTAATAGATGGGTCTGTGACCACTGCGTCAGACACCTCAGGTGCAGTGTGTGAGTGTGTGTGTGTGTGTGTGTGTGTGTGTGTGTGTCTGAGTGTGTGTGTGTGTGTGTGTGTGTGTGTGTGTGTGTGTGTGTGTGTGTGTGTGTGTGTGTGTGTGTGTGTGTGTGTGTGTGTGTGTGTGTGTGTGTGTGTGTGTGTGTGTGTGTGTAATAGATGGGTCTGTGACCACTGCGTCAGACACCTCAGGTGCAGTGTGTGAGTTGCTTTGTGTCCACTGTAGTTTAACTGCTAGTCTGTTACACAGATCGTTTAGGTCTGGCCAGTCTGAACGAACTCCGAAACCTGCAGCTTGTGTGTCCAGTTTGCCATTGCTCTTCCTCCTGAAGCCTAGGAAGCTATCTTGGTTGCCTGTGGCCAAAGGGACCTTTCTCTTCCTAAGGTCCAGTAAGAGGGAAGCTCTGGCTAGCTCTCTGACTGCAGCATCATCGTTGTTGAGCATGCTGATGAGATGTACTAGTCTTATAGTGGAATAGGTCCATTCCACATTTGGGACCCCCAGACCCCCTTCCTTGAGTGTGAGGAAGATTATGTCCCTGGTGGAATGAGAATTCAGTCCCAGCCATTTCCTAACGGCCTCAACTGTTTTATCATTCATGTCCCGTAGGACATTTTGTGGGATGTGAATGTTTGCAAAGAGGTGTTGTATCTTTGCCAGAGCCACTTCTCTAATGGCCTCCAGCTTCATGACTACAGGTAGAGGGGAGGAGTTGATCAGATCGATCCTGTTCTTAAAGGCACAGGATAACTCCTGCACCTGTTCACCCCACTCACCTGCAATGTTGAATCTATGGCCAAGATAGGTGTATGTTTCATGACGAGAGTAGACCCTGATAGGCTGGCCCATTATTGTAAAGGAGGGGGGTTTGTCAGATTTTGCTTTGTACCAGCGGTTTCCACCGCTTCGCCGCTACTAATGTCCAAAGCATCGTTTCTCTGCTGCATTAACGATGGCAGTTACAACGGGTGAGATGTTTTTTAAGATTTAAATTGCCATGGTGTGGAGCCGCACGGCCGGTGTGCACACACACACACACACACACACAGACACACACGCACAGATACACACACACACACACGCACACAGACACACACACAAACACACACACAGACACACACGCACAAACACACTGTGTGTGTGTGTGTGAGTGTGTGTTTGTGAGTGTGCGTGAGTGCGTGCGCGAGTGAGTGTGTGTGTGTGTGTGTGTGAGTGTGTGTGTGTGTAGATAGATAGATAATGTAGAAAAAATTACAAAATGTTATGCAACTGAAAAAAAGGGAACCAATGTCTCCCAAACAGTACATGAACGTTAAGCAAATATTAAACTTATTTTAATAATCATAAATGTGTGTTGAGCATCAGATCCTCATATGCGAGTGATTTGTGAAGGGTCATGTGACACTGAAGACTGGAGTCATGATGATAAATTCAGCTTTGATCACAGGAATAAATTACATTTTACTGTATATTCACATAGAAAACAGGTATTTAAATTGTAATAATATTTCACAATATCACTGTATTTTTGCCACGCTGAGCATAAGAGACCGCCCCAGACGTTTGAACAGGTGTGTGTGTGTGTGTGTGTGTGTGTGTGTGTGTGTGTGTGTGTGTGTGTGTGTCAGAGCTGGTCTGCGGAAGCGATCTCTGCGGCCGGGAGCGGATCATAAGCGTGTGTATCAGTGCTGTCTCTGCTGTAAGGTTTTCCAGAACAGCAGCAACCTCAACCGCCACATCCGCTCACACGGTACGGCTCACATCAGCCCCGCACATAACCCATAATTCCCATCAGAACCCGTTTCAGATCATCACATGTGCCAGAGGCTGAATAATGTGCTGTCGCTCACAGGAGATAAGTGCTTCAAGTGTGATGAGTGTGACAAGATGTTCAGCCGAAAGGAGAGTCTGAAGCAGCACATATCCTACAAACACAGCAAGAATGAGGTATGACACACGACCAATAACTTCATGTTTACTGACTGCATGTTCAAGATGTCAAGATGCTTTAAGTTTACACAGATGTGTGTGTCTTTGTGTGTGTCTTTGTGTGTTTTCGTAGCCGGATATAGAGTACAGGTACAAATGTTCAACCTGTGAGAAATCCTTCCGGGTGGAAAACGCCTTAAGATTTCACAACTGCAGGACAGGTAACATTCAGTCATTATAATACATACATTTCTGTGTTGTAGATTTATGGGGAGTTATTCCAAAACTTTTACGCAAATTTGCATAATAAATAGAATATTAATACAACTATTACTACTACTACTAATAATTATTAATATTATTGATGATGATTATGATGATGATAATAATAATGTTTTTTTTTTTTTTTTAATTAATATTTAATTTATTATATAATTATTTATATATATATATAAACACACACACACACACACACACACACACACACACACACACACACACACACACACACACACACACAAAATGTTAGTAAATTATACTGACAGCCCCCCAAAAACTTCTGACCAAAAATACAATAACATACTAAAAAAAGTATATATATTTTATTTAAAAAAATTATAATAAAAAAAATATATATATATATTTATATATATACACACACACACACACACAAAATGTTAGTGAATTAAACCGAAAGCCCCCAAAAAATTTGACCTAAAATGCAATAATATAAAATAAAAAAAAATGTAAATATATATATATTATTATCATCAATGATAATATTAATAATTATTATTATTAGCAGTAATAGTATTAATATTCTATTTATAATGCCAATTTGTGTAAATGTTTTGTAATAACTCCCCATATATATATATATATATATATATATATATATATATATATATATATATATATATATATATATATATATATATATATATATATATATATATATATATATATATATATATATATATTTATCATTTTTTATTTTTTATTATTACATGTAGTTACCATAGTAATAACAGTAAATTAAATTATGCATAATTACTACTGCTGCTGCTACTCCTACTACTAATTATTCATATTATTGATGATGATGATTTTAATAATGTTTGGGCTTTTTGAAAATTCATATTTAATTTATTATATAATAATTTACTTAAAAAATAATTTAAAAAAAAAAATATATATGTTATATATATATATATATATATATACACACACACACACACAAAATGTTAGTGAATTAAACCGACAGCCCCCCAAAAAATGTTGACCAAAAATACAATAACATATTAAAAAAAGTATATTAGTATATTGTTACATGTTCTTAACATAGTAATAACAGTAAATTATGCATAATTACATGCAAATAACCCTCAACCAAACCCAAATCCTATAGTAAATACATGTAGTTAATGAATATTATTACTCAGTACTTAAATATATAATTACACTGTGGATACAATGTAAGTGTAACTAAACATTTGTAAAGTTGCAAAAATTTAAGATTTAATTTATTAACATTATTTAACATGAACTAAAACTTCTCCAGCATTTATTAATCTTAGAGAATGTTAATCTCAATAAATTTTTAAGATCAGAAGTATCTGTACCATTCGAACAAAGATGAATAAATGCTGTAAAAATACATTGCTCATTGTTAATTAATGCATTAGCTATTGTAAAGGATGTTTTGCATGATTTGACTCATGCACGCTTTTAGAAATATAATTTCCAAATGTATTGAACGAACACACGTGTGTATCTGACAGCGTGCACAACATCTGTGTGTATGTTTCCCTCGCGTTGCAGACGACAAAACGTTCCAGTGTGAGATCTGCTCAAGGTTTTTCTCCACGAACAGTAATTTGTCCAAGCACAAGAAGAAGCACGGAGAAGCACGGAGAGAAACTGTACGCATGCGAGATCTGCAATAAGATGTTCTACCGCAAAGACGTCATGCAGGACCACCAGAGGCGGCATGTTGTTGGTGAGTTATGAAAAACACACATATTCATATAAAGTCATTCTGAAGGTGCTTGATCTAATCAGTAAATGAGCACAGCATCTGCTCTACCTGAGTTTCTAGGCTTCATTAACTTTCTTTGCCCTTCTCTGTAGGTTAAGATCATCCACCATTATGTCACTTCCTCTGTGTGTGCACTAATGGCTTCCACCACCCGTTGCTTTTCCACAGGTCCCAAAAATATGAAACGAGAGGAGCTGGAAGCGAACGGGGAGGAGGGAAGCAAATACAGAAAGGAGCCTTCGGCGTGTCCCATTTGTGGAAAGGTGGTGTTCCTAGACCAAGGGCACCGTATTTGTTGTTGATACCAGACCTGTGCCGCATTGAATACATCAATGAAATAAATCACTTT
>NC_137118.1:2457317-2502317 GCF_949357685.1 Gobio gobio
CGAGACAGGACACACACACACACACACACATGTAGAACGAGACAGGACACACACACACACACATGTAGAACGAGACAGGACGTTTCAGAAGGGAGAGTTGATGAGTTTATGAGTTAACCATCTTCAGTCACTGATTAGCATATTCTGTCATGATAATCTCTAAAGCGCTGGTTTGGGGTAAGATGAGCCAGAGAATATCTGCTGATGAAGAGAGAACAGGGATGGTTTAGTGTAATTACGGTTATAACTGATGATATCATCTTGCTTTATGACACGTGATTGCATTTGTGTTCGTACTGTATCAATAAATGTGAGAGACGGACGACAGCTTGAGCGACTCGACTACAGCAGCTCTTCCTCTTCTCCACATGTTCCCGGGGGCGGGGTTTATGTAAATGTTAGGGTTAGTGATGTCACTAACTCGTTGTAGTCCCCACCAGCCATTTGTTGTAGTCCTTAAAAAGAGATTTCTTTAAAAGAGAATATCTCCCTTTGTTCTGAACTTTGAGCGCCGTAATTTTGCAGATGTTGTTTATGCTCAAACCGCGACATCACACACTCACTAAAGTTAGAAGAGTGAAATCATCATCAACCAGCTCTTTAATATGTTATGGTTCTTTTCCAGGACATCGCCTTAATGGACGAGCAGGAACGAGAGGACTTCATTAAGAAGATTGGGATCTCTATGGAGGAGAGCGACGACAGTTCTGATGAGGAAGATGAGAAGAACGATCCAGAACATCACAAATACAGCTGCAAGAAATGTCAGGTAAAGGAGGAGCTGTTGTCATAATGCATTAACTATTCATTAACGTCACGCAGCCTAAACTCCGCCATTTTGGCAGGCAACCAGGTGGCGCTAGAGCGGCTGTAGCATTGGTATCTATAACTGTTTAAACCTTAATAATTCAACATGATGGACAGCTGATGTGCGCCAGGACGCCAGAACAGGCGAGGGAATTTTATCACAGTAAGTTGTTGAAATGCAATTTCAGTTTAATCTTCATTCTTAACTACTTTTGCCTCACGCATTAACTGATAAAAATAAGTTCCCATTAAATACGATACTTAATCGTGAATAACATCAGTGCTTTTATATATAAATAACATCAAGAAAGGCTATTTGAAACTAAATTAAGGATCAATAAATAAATACTGAAACAAAAATCAGAAATGGCATTTATTGATTATGACTGATTTTATTTGACATGCACAACACGGACCGATTCACACAACAGCGTTTTGGAAGGGTTTGTGTTAACCGCTAACATATAACGTTAATCTATTCACATGTAAAACAAGAGCGTATTGATGCAGGTCTGCCTGCTATTCCATCAGTTAATGTTACTCCTGATCGCAGGCTTCCGTAAATATTTAGTGTATACGTAGATTTAGGTTTCAGCTAAGTTTAATGGTGCAACGCAAAAATATTTAGTAGTGCATAAGTTTTAACTTAGTGCCCATTTACATCAACACTAGGCTAGTTGTAACTTGCGCACAGGTGTCCTGTAAGGAAAGCTATCCGTTCCTTTATCCATACACGTGAAAAGCACCCCAGGTACATTATAGGGATCTGTTGTGTTTAATATAGTATGTTTTGCTCTGTACAAGTCTTATGTCTTTTGAATTAAAGTGCGCAGTGAACTCTGTTGCCTTGAAACTCATGCTGGCGCCGGCTGTTCCTGCCTGACAAAATGGCGTCGTAAACAGAATGGGTCACGTGACCTCCGGAGCTCTATAGTATCTGTTCTGATGTCTCAATTTTAAGCCTAAATACACTCACCTAAAGGATTATTAGGAAGACCATAGTAATACTGTGTTTGACCCCCTTTCGCCTTCAGAACTGCCTTAATTCTACGTGGCATTGACTCAACAAGGTGCTGAAAGCATTCTTTAGAAATGTTGGCTCATATTGATAGGATAGCATCTTGCAGTTGATGGAGATTTGTGGGATGCACATCCAGGGCACGAAGCTCCCGTTCCACCACATCCCAAAGATGCTCTATTGGGTTGAGATCTGGTGACTGTGGGAGCCATTTTAGTCCAGTGAACTCATTGTCATGTTCAAGAAACCAATTTGAAATGATTGGAGCTTTGTGATGGTGCATTATCCTGCTGGAAGTAGCCATCAGAGGATGGGGACATGGTGCTCATAAAGGGATGGACATGGTCAGAAACAATGCTCAGGCAGGCCGTGGCATTTAAACGATGCCCAATTGGCACTAAGGGGCCTAAAGTGTGCCAAGAAAACATCCCCCACACCATTACACCACCACCACCAGCCTGCACAGTGGAAACAAGGCATGATGGATCCATGTTCTCATTCTGTTTACGCCAAATTCTGCCTCTACCATCTGAATGTCTCAACACTGTCCAAAACTGTCCAATTTTGGTGAGTTTGTGCAAATTGTCGCCTCTTTTTCCTATTTGTAGTGGAGATGAGTGGTACCCGGTGGGGTCTTCTGCTGTTGTAGCCCATCCGCCTCAAGGTTGTGTGTGTTGTGGCTTCACAAATGCTTTGCTGCAGACCTCGGTTGTAACGAGTGGTTATTTCAGTCAAAGTTGCTCTTCTATCAGCTTGAATCAGTCGGCCCATTCTCCTCTGACCTCTAGCATCAACAAGGCATTTTCTCCCACAGGACTGCCGCATACTGGATATTTTTCCCTTTTCACACCATTCTTTGTAAACAGTAGAAACGGTTGTGTGTGAAAATCCCAGTAACTGAGCAGATTGTGAAATACTCAGACCGGCCCGTCTGGCACCAACAACCATGCCACGCTCAAAATTGCTTAAATCTCCTTTCTTTCCCATTCCGACATTCAGTGTGGAGTTCAGGAGATTGTCTTGACCAGGACCACACCCCTAAATGCATTGAAGCAACTGCCATGTGATTGGTTGATTAGATAATTGCATTAATGAGAAATTGAACAGGTGTTCCTAATAATCCTTTAGGTGAGTGTGTACATGGGACCCATGCTGGCAAAAGGAGTCGGAATGCACACGTTTCCAAATGTATAGACTTCCATGAACACGTTGAATCACTTTAATTGATTCACAGACACAATTAAATGGACATTAAAATCATTGTGATGTTGCTTAATCTTATATTGCCAGTAAAATAGTTTATTTACAAACCATGAACTTTCATTCTCTCTCTCCACTACTTCATCAGGTGACATTCGCCAAGGGTCGTGACTACTTGAAGCACATAATGGACATGCATAAGGAGAAAGGCTACAACTGCACCATGTGCAACCGGCGCTTTGCTCTGAAGGCCACGTACAACGCTCACCTGGTCATCCACCGCGACCACCTGCCCGATCCTGCAGTGCAGAAGTAAGAGATCTAATATTTGCTTCTTCATTCGTTTTTTGCAGGAAAGTTAAATGTCATCCCTTTCTCCAGATACATTCATCCGTGTGACATGTGCGGACGGATCTTCAACAGCATCGGCAACCTGGAGAGGCACAAAATCATCCACACAGGTGAGTAAAGCACAGGAAAATAGATATTATGCTCTAAAATGTATGCAATTACTTATATTATAGAGAAGACTTAAAGGATTAGTTCACTTTTAAATAAACTTTTGCTGATAATTTACTCACCCCCATGTCATCCAAGATGTCCATGTGTTTCTGTCTTCAGTCGAAAAGAAATGAAGGTTTTTGATGAAAACATTCCAGGGTTTTTCTCCATATAATGGACTTCAATGGGCTCCAAACGGTTCAAGGTCCAAATGACAGTTTCAGTGCAGCTTTAAACGACACCAGATGATGAATAAGGGTCTTATCTAGACAAACCATCAGTTTCTGTGAGAAACCCAGCAGTATTTATGCTATTATTTTACCTCTTAACAGACGAACGTGATCGTCTCTGAGCTCCGCCATAACTTCCGGCAAGTAAGGTAAAATTAGATCGTGGTCATAGATATATCGATAGTAGATGCCTCATTCTACTGATCCGTGCAGGCGCTAATGAGGCATCTACGTATACATCTATGACCACGATCTAATTTGACCTTACTTGCCGGAAGTTATGGCTGAGCTCAGAGATGATCACGTTCGTCTGATAAGAGGTAAAATAATAGCATAAATACTGCTGGGTTTCTCACAGAAACTGATGGTTTGTCTAGATAAGACCCTTATTCATCATCTGGTGTCGTTTAAAGCTGCACTGAAACTGTCATTTGGACCTTGAACCGTTTGGAGCCCATTGAAGTCCATTATATGGAGAAAAACCCTGGAATGTTTTCATCCAAAACCTTAATTTCTTTTCGACTGCAGAAAAAAAGACATGGACATCTTGGATGACATGGGGGTGAGTAAATTATCAGCAAAAGTTTATTTAAAAGTGAACTAATCCTTTAACCCTCTGGCTGTTGCAGGAGTGAAAAGCCATGGCTGTGATCAGTGCGGAAAGTCCTTCGCCAGGAAAGACATGCTAAAGGAACATCTGAGAGTGCATGACAACGTCAGAGACTTCCTGTGTGCTGAGTGTGGAAAAGGTGCGGACACTTACCATCCCATAATACACCTTGCATAATAATATGAAACGCTGTCACTGCGTCCCAATTCGCCTACTTATACTATGCCCTAAAAGTATGTACTGTATGTTGTGATTGGCTGCTGTGAGACTTCAGTGTAAACGCCCACTGCTGTGATTGGCTGCTGATTATTACGGGAGTTTTGGTGAGAGTCCAGAACTCAGTCACTGATAAACTCTGTTTGATTGACAGCTCCAGTGATTGTAAAGGGAGCGTTCTTGGATCATTTTCTATATATAATTCAATCACAGTTTAAATAACAGATTATTTTTATCTACTAAGAGAAACGATATGAAGTTGAGCGTTTAGACAAAGAACATGTGAGTGTACATGAATCACAGGTCTCAGATCAGCCATTAGAATGAACACGGTTACTCACATGTTGTGGCGTTACTGTCGAGTCCATATGGTAAAAGTCTGCGGCGAAACTGCGACTGATTTCCCAAAGAATCCACAGTGAAATGTAGCGAACACAAATAAATAATGCTCAACTGAGACGTTCACATTGTTGAGAATAAATCAGCTCATTCCTAGCATTAGGATCCTTTGGAAGGTCATGTTATTTTTAGTCAGTTCGTCTCTCCTCGTCATCTCACTAACACTCCAGTGGGCGGGGCCAAAGCTGTGATGATGAAGTGGGCGTTGATCTTCTTCTGCAGAGGCGCTCTTTCACCATCTATTATAGGCTCATTGGGCGAATAGTCAGGCGAATTGGGACTCGATTTTTACTGGACAAGTTCATAAATGCATCTGTGTTTTCCAGGCATGAAGACCAAACATGCTCTACGGCATCATATGAAGCTGCACAAGGGAATTAAAGAATACGAATGTAAAGAGTGCAACCGCAAGTTTGCCCAGAAAGTCAACATGCTGAAGCATTACAAAAGACACACGGGTGCGTTGTATCATATACTGTGACGTTGCATATGATACATATGACATGCAAAATATAACATTGTATTCCTCCAGGCACAAAGGACTTCATGTGTGAGCTGTGCGGGAAGACGTTTAGTGAGAGAAACACCATGGAGACGCACAAGCTTATTCATACAGGTGCAGTTGAGTGAAATATTACAGCGTTTGGTTTAATTACAGACAGATATTGACTCTCATCTCTCTCTCTTCTGCAGTTGGAAAGACGTTTTCTTGCTCCGTCTGTGATAAGAAGTATGTGACGCAGTATATGCTGCAGAAACACATGCAGTTGACCCATGAGAAGGTGGAGGCTCAGAGCTGTCACCTGTGCGGCACCAAAGTCTCCACGCGTGCCTCCATGAACCGCCACATGCGCCGCAAACACCCCGAGGTGAGACACATATATCCTGCAGTGATAGTCAATAACAATTTTCATCAAACAAATATTGTTTTTGTTGAGAAAATTTGACTAAAAAAAACATATTAACATTAAAATAAAAAATTAATGAATATGAAATCCCAAAATAGTGATTTTCATTTTATATTTACAGAGCCATGCAGATGACATGCAGACAAAAACATTTATATCATGGACACAAAATTAATAATGATAGTAAATCGTGGCCACGTTGAACTAATTACTCGTTTTGATTTAACTACAACAATGGAATTAATTATTACAACGTGGCCATGATTTACTAGCCTGATGTCGTCATACTCAGTTCTAGTCAGAATATGAGTCTGATCTTCTCTGTTGGGCTGTGATTATGGGGCGTGTTTCAACCGAACCAGGAAAGACCTCAATTAGACCTACAACCAATCAGAGCTACGCATAACGTTAGTTATCAAATGTCAACAGAACTCAACTGCACTGTGTTGCCAAGTCCGCGGGTTGAAGCGACCCCAATTATGTGATATACAGACCCAGGAATGCAAATTTTAGCAGGAAGCCCCGCCAAAATATAACATATTTTACCCCCCAAATGCCATTTTTTCCCGGAGAACCCCCCCGAAAAGCTATTGGGCTTGTTTTTGGCTAGTTTTGAGTAGCAATTGGGCGGGTTTTGTTGTTAAAACTTGGCAACCCTGTCTGCACGCACGCTGGAATAAGTAACGTTAGAAGAAGAAGATGAGTGTAAACGATCTTTGCCGGTGTTGTAAAAAAATTATTTAAGGATACACAGAGGACTGACCAACACCATCATCATTTCTGAGAGAGATAGTAAAGGTGAATGCATATACGAACAAGTTCTTCGTTTAGGATTAGAACAAATTAGAACCAAACGCCTTTGATGACGTGGATGATTACGTTACTGTTTATCATCTGTCCATAAAGCCCGCCCTGACAATTTCATTGGTCCGAACAGTTTCTGTTCAGGCATAATTACTCCTCTACGGATCAAGTCCAGACCAAACTGTCCGAGTTAAAATGTTGTGGGCGGGGCTAATGGTTTACTAAAACGAGGGAACAAATTATTATATTGTGCACGATTGAATTCAAATGAGGGAACTAATTAGTAAAATGTGCTGATGTATTAGTAAGTCGTGGGAAAGAATTGTTAAAGGGGTCATGACATTTTTTATACTGTTTTCTGAGGTCTACTTATGACGTTCATGTGGTTTTTACATTCAGAAACATCATAATGAATCAGTAATAGGCTATTTTCTGCCCTGGTTTTGAGGCTCTCTCACGGAACGCTCTGTTTTTATGGGCGTATGCCGCACTGGAGACTTGGAAGTTAACGCCCACTGCTATGATTGGATAAGATTTGCATATTTAATGAGCTTCAGCTCCCCCATGAGTGCACGTGCGGGATTGTTTTGCAAGCGTGTGGGGAAACGGCAACCGGAATGATTCGCCCACAGGGCTCACAAAACGTCTTTATCAAACAAACACAATGATTTATCTTTCATCCACACGCAATTCATTGGAATTTTATTTTTTTTATTACTTGGCCGGCCGGATCGGTGGATATAACCACGAACCACACACACACACACACACACACACACAAGCCTCACTGCAGAGTCAGACAAATCTGCATGATCAAAACTTCCACGATTGTATTTTTTCATCAAATATCAAGTTAAGAGAGTGAACATCACACATCAAGAAAGGAATGTTATTTCACTATTTAAGAAAGCCCGTCGGCAGGCCGGACCTACGTTTTGGTGGCCCGTCTGGAAAGCACATAGCCCTGGGACATTGGGCTTTGCGAGCCCTGGCCTATACATGTCCGAGTCTCATCCCGAATCGCAATGAACCAACAACACCTCAAATACAAAGGATACTCCGGCCTGTGACAGCGTGATGATGTTCAGTTAGACACGTACACATAATCAATACGATCTGTAACAATGCAATACAATCACATTTAAAAAACATGTTTTACTCACATTAGTGTGTTGCTTCATTCGTTCATGTAATCTCATCCTGTCTGCAAATCCAGTCTCTTGTTTACAAACGAATCCGTGGTGAAATGAAGGAACAGACACGCAATGTCTTCCCCACGTGAGCTGGATATTCATTAAAAATAAAGTTCATCCATGCATTCATAATATTGGAATCCGAATTAAGCTTATGTGGATCGATCCGGTTTAGCTCCACGTAGGCCTATAATCGGTGGGCGGGGCTACAGAATCAGGCGTTCTTCTTCTTCTGTTGAGGCGGTGCTTCACCTTAGATGACATCAAGGTGTGGCACATTCTGAGATCTCTCCTTTTCTGGGCCTGGTGTCAATAAAAGCTTTTCTTTGTCTAACAAGGAAGTTTTCAGCTCTGAAACTGACAGGATATTCTTATATCACCATGACCTTTTATATATCAAAAGCTCAAGGGAAAGTTGATTTCTCAATTTAGGACCGATTTCATTTTTTGTTGGATTTTTTTGTCCGCATGTCATGTGCGGGGCTCCGTACATATTGCATTTTTTTGATCACACCTTTAGTATGTTTATGGAAAGCCATATGTCTAAGCTTCATGTGATCTTTCAGATCGTGACTGTGCGATTGGGCGACTTTGATCTTCAAGAACCATCAACAGTCGACGCCTCGACCATTAGTATTGCACAGGTTTGTCTTTTCACAGCCTGTATCTCATGATGAGAGTTGTGGCATGAGAGACGATTATATTGTTGGTCTTTTTGATGCGTCTATTAGATTGGATAGTGTAGATGAGACGGGAAGAGAGGGGAACAGGACAGGCAAAGAATCTAGGCCCTCATTTATCAACAGTGCGTACAAAAGGTTCTATATTTCGTTCTATGACTGAAATTTTGAATATTTCTAAGTACAAGAAAATCCGTATTTATCAAACGTGCCACACAGTTCTTACACACAATCATTGTTGATAAATCCCGCATGTGTGTAAGTACCATGCTCGTTCACGTTCATTAGCATTCGGAAACGCCTCCAATGAACCATATATGGTGACAACACATCCCTTTAAAAATCATGTGATTGTGTTTTTTCCTCACCACAATTATGGCAAATAAGAGGAACTTCACAAACACAGGATGAGTGGCGCAATGATGTTTAACAAAAACAAATGTGCATCACAAAGGATTTGCACGTTAACAGAATGAACCCCTTTCTATTTACATCATTAAATTCATTGATTCTATGGCTCCAATTATGTTTGGGAATCTGGCGATAGCACGAAAGACACATTTTATTTCGGCTTGTTGAGGATTTCGGTAAGGGAACTGGATGTTTGGGCCAAGGAAATAATTGAATCCAACATTTGTCACAGCTGTCTTTTATAGGGTTTGACACCAATTAGGCATCATGTTTAACCCTCTGGTGCTCTTCGTTTAGGGGATGCATTGGTTGTCTTCCTGGTCATAAGTGACACCTAAAAATTAAACTTCCTCCACCCCAGTACAACCAATGCACTTTATTTTTCTTCAATAATATTTTTTTCTATTTTCTTTTGTATTTTGAGATGATTTGATGGTACTTATTAATATTTATGCAATACTTATGGTCTATTTTTGCCACTGAAAAACATTTTTTTTTTTAACAGTTTCAGGATAAAATAGAGTCTTGGCTTTCAAAATAAATGTTTTGAAGGCAGATTAGCGCCCTCTGTTGGAATTATTTAAGAAATCATGCAGCCATGTGTGTAACCACTAGAGGTCTCTGTGGAGAGGCTTGAGAATCCCAAGTTCTCTTTTGAACACATTTAATGATTTTTTTTAGATGGATTTGAATATATATTTAAAAAAATCTCAAAGACTATATATTATTAAGTTTTAGATAATTTTTTTTGTTAGAAATAGTGATTTAAAGTGTTAGTTTTTGCATTATGATTATATCAATAATAATAATGTATACAGTCAAACCTAATCATTGTGTTAGTAAGAGAAAGCAAGGAACCTACCCATTTTTTATTCAGAATTTGTAAAAAAAAAAAAAAAAAAACATTCATTCAATTATAACACTTTGTGATTTATGTTTTTTGTTTTTAAAAATGATCAGAAAGATGCAAAGGTGCACAGTTTGTGTGTGTGTGAGTGGATGTGTCAATATCACACTCTTGATGTTTTAGAGTTTCACCCCTTCACTGCTGTGTACTTTTTTTCAGCATCGTGGCCGATTTGTAGATGTTACACACAAACATTCGGTGAATTTTTGCTGATTTCCCATTCATTTCCTATGGTCGGTCATTTGTGACCGAACATAATGAACACTACTTTTATTTTTAACGACCAATTAGCATGCTTGAATCATGACCCGAATTTTTGTGTGTGTTTACATACCTAATGCCAATAAAGTCACCAAGTTTCATATCATTCCGTTGAAGCTGTGATTTTTAGAATTTCAAAAACGAAAATTGACCGAAGAGCACCAGAGGGTTAAAATGACAAAATATATATATATATATAATATATAAATTGAGTGTTTTATAATGAAAGGAAAACAGGACATATGTAGATTGCTTAATGCATACTGTGACATTATTAAATGCTTTTTATGTGTAGTGTGGCTATTCTACCACTAGATTCTCTGTGTAAGCGGGCTCAGAGGTTTGCTTATATTCACACACATTTCTACGTATAAGTACAAGTTGGTAAATCCCACACTTTGCATGAAACTGTTCTTACACTATGCACAGATCTGTGTGTATGCACCGTTGATAAATGAGGGCCCTGAAGTGCAAGGCTATTGCTCTGACATGAGAGACATTTCAGTTATTTGTGTTCTGTTTGTTGTCCAGCCCTCTCTGACTCTGGAGAAAGGCTCTCTCGCTGCGGAAAAGGTCTCCAGGAACTCCAATTCCTCCAAGAAGAGGGCGAAACTCCTGCCTCATGAGCCTGAGCTGTCGGATTCAGACGAGTACGCCGACTTCACCAGCAGAACCGCCGAGTTCTCCACCAGCGTCGGAGACGAAACCAACTCTGCTGTGCAGAGCATTCAACAGGTTCGTTCTGTCAGAAATCATCTCTTGGGCCGTGTGTCCATCAAAAGCGTTTTTAGCCAGCTGAAAGTGCCTAGTTGTGGGTGCTTGAGAGCACTTTGTTTGCTATGATACGCAGGGCCGGCCCTAGCATTTTCGGGGATTGCTTTTAGATAAATGTATCAACATTTAGTAAAATGGGTTGCGAATGCCATTTCATGGACTTTAAAACCAGTTTCAGTTTGATTGTAGGTGTTGCTTCTAGGAGTGTAAGAAAATATAGATTCACGTGAACATGGGCGTCGGAACCATTGTATGTGGGACAAGGTGGGACAAGACCCACCCACTTTTTACGATCAATGATATTGAACCCACTCACTTTTATAGTCTCTAACATTCGGCACGTCTGTTTACCTAGCCCTAATTGATAAACACTTATTATTACACACATGTTAGACGCTTTATTTCCACTTTTCTAATATTTTCTTAATTTGTATTGAAAATAAATGCCTTTCCGATCTGATATGTGATGGGAAAACGGAGAAGATTGAGCTCGGCGAAAGGCGGACTCGAACCGCGGGTCGATTTGTGTCAAAACTAGATGTCGTGCGTCTTACCCCTAAACTATTGTTGCTCTCAATGATATGGTGATTTCCGTAATTTTGTCTTTCCGACCTATACGTTTAGCAAGTAAAGCCGTATATTTGTACTTAATGTAATTGGCATCTACTCCAGTAAAAAATTTCTGAGGACCCACCCACATTTTTTTTGCTTCCGACGCCCATGCACGTGAATATCACGTTATTATGTTTGCCGATACTGTATCGATTCTCAAAAACACCGTATCGATATTTATTTATTTAAATACAAGATTAGTTTCTTTGTGTTCGGTTTAAACCACAGACTGTGAACCTATAAAACATATACACATGAAGAATCCTGCAGTCACTTTACTATTTCCCTTTACTTATGTGGCGTTCACACCGGACGCGAATAATTCGCTTGAACATTTTGAGTTTACTCGCTTCAGTCGCGCGAATCGCGTGTGACATTCACTGCACAACAGATGGGAATTCGCGTCATGGGCGGGGCTTCAGCCAGCAGCTCGTCTCGTTGAGAAATGGCTGACATGGGCTGTGTTTACACGTCTTTTTTTTGTTAAAATCTACTGTTAATTTATTTACATACAAGATTAGTTTCTTTGTGTTCGGTTTAAACCACAGACTGTATAAAACCCAACCGCTAGATGGCAGTGTTATCTCAGAACGTAACTGGAGAAGTGTGAGATGAAGGTGCGTGCATCGCTAGTGTGTGCATTAGCAAACCCAGCTCACAAGACGATAGAATTATTCAGCTCCCGCGGTATACAGAGCTGAAGTGTGGACTCATTTTGGCTTCAGCTATAAAGAAGCCACTAAGGAAATCAACAAGAGTCATTTTGTTTGCAAAATAGGCCACGTTAAAAACCAATCCTCGGGAAACGCATTGAACCTGAGAGCTCGCTTAACATCCCGACGTCATCCGCGCTGCTGAGAAGCGTTTTGATAGAATATGTTCATCCCGTTTTCCTCTCAGTAACAAGATAAACACACAACAAAATTGACAGCGGTGGCAGCAGAACCACAGCATCTGATCATAGCGATGTGGATATGATGCACCAGCTCTGCAGTACTTTAAAAAGCACTTTATACAATAGACGGCTTTAAAGCAAACAGCTTTACAGTATTAAATATAAAACAAAAAGTCGGAATGGACTATGCACTTTCTGTTGTTAAATAGTTTAGAAATTAGAAAACTGCTATACTGTAAACCTATAAAACATATACACATGAAGAATCCTGCAGTCACTTTACTATTTCCCTTTACTTATGTGGCGTTCACACCGGACGCGAATAATTCGCTTGAACATTTTGAGTGTACTCGCTTCAGTCGCGTGAATCGCGTGTGACATTCACTGCACAACAGACGTGAATTTGCGTCATGGGCGGGGCTTCCACCAGCAGCTCGTCTCGTTGAGAAATGGCTGACATGGGCTGTGTTTACACGTCTTTTTTTTGTTAAAATCTACTGTTAATGTGTGACAAAACGTAGTTTTAAGACTTTTTCAGTCGATAATGTAGTTGTTTAAAGCTCAAATCTGTGGTTTATTTATATAAAGAGTGCCTATTTGAACATTTTATCTGGTGTTTTCGGAGTTGTGAGCTCCAGTGGATCAGCTCAGCTCATTAACCCGGTGAGATCAGCCTTTCCTCAGCCAGTCCTTCTGCCGCTGGCTCTGATGTCTCTGTGGTGTCTCGAGCTATAATTCGTCTTGTAACGGCCGATCTTTGCTCTCATGGATCTATAATTTGTTCCCTGGCAAATCGTTTAGGCTGAGGGCAAAGATAAGTTTCATAACTTTTTTATTTTTAGGCTATAACTGTACGTTACCGTTGTAGCCGACTAGCGCTGACTTTGAACGTTTGACTGAATTGTTTTCTTTACTTCATGTGTAGCTTCTTATACCTTTTACTTATACTTTTGTATTATTGATCATACATAAACTTGCATTTAACAAAAAGAGACTGGGTTGTGTTTCATGTCATTTAATGTTATCACAGTGATAATCATATTGTCTGAACCAGATATTAATATACAGATTTTCTCCTCATTGTTGCCACTACTAGAGCAAGCTCCTGATTGGTTAACGCGGCGCGAAATATCCGCCAAAGTTCAGATTTTTCAACTTGAGCGAACTCAAAACGCTCAATTCGCGTCCTTCGCGCCGCCTCATTCGGGCGAATCGCGCCGCAGAATGCCATTTCGCGTCTCTGCATTGACTTAACATGTAAATCACTCGCGCGAATCACGTCCGGTGTGAACGCACCATTAGATTGTACAAAATAGTGATTTGTGATATACATTATACTGTATTAATTAAATTAAATAGTTACTTGTCAGGTTTTATACATATGGTTGTGTTCTTTATTCTTTTAAATCTTTCTATAAAAAAAAGAAATATCGCAATATATTTCCTTTCTTTCAATGTCGCAATATATAATAATTAGGGCTGTCAAAAGATTAATCGCGATTAATCGCATCCAAAATAAAAGTTTGTGTTTACATAATATATGTGTGTGTACTCTGTTAATTATTATTTATATATAAATACACACACATTCATGTATATATTTAAGAAATATTTGCATGTATATACTGTATATACATTTATATAATCTATAATATATATAAATATAAATGTTTTATACATAAAAATAATATTTTTTTCTTAAATATATACATGCTTGTGTGTGTATATAAATAATAATTAACAGACACACACATATATTATGTAAACACAAACTTTTATTTTGGATGCGATTAATCGCGATTAATCTTTTGACAGCCCTAATAATAATATATCGTATCGTAACCCCTGTATCGTGATCAGAGGTGGACAGTAGCTAAGTACATTTACTCGAGTACTGTACTTAAGTACACTTTACTTGTATCTGTACTTTCCTGGAGTATTATTTTTTCGGGAAACTTTTACTTTAACTTCACTACATTTGAAAGACAAATATCGTACTTTTTACTCCACTACATTTCTATCAAGGTCCTCAAAGTCAAAAGTAATTTCTGTAGCAGATTTGAAAGTCAGTGGAGGATTTTTTTCTTCTTTAAAAGTTTTTTTTTGTTGTTGTTTTTTCAGACAGCCTATCAGTAATCACGCTTGTATACGGTCATGTGAAGTTTCCCAACATTTTTTGAACGCTGATCAGTTTATAGCAAAATGGAAGAAAGTGGTTCCTCTGTGAAGTGTGCGCACCCATGGCCAAACTTAAAAAGTATGTTTCAGTTTTCTGAAAAGATTAAAGATGAGTTTAGTTGGCATACAATTGATCAAAAATGTAAACGTTTGGGAGAAAGGGAAAAGTAAACAGTTGGGAGAACATCGGATGTGTATCAGTGTATTGGATCCGTGCATTTGGCCTTAAAGTGACAGCAGCTTTGTGTAACTTTTATACAAGTATTGAAATGAGTTTAAGGTAGTCGTATGCTCACATGTCGGATTGAGCTTCACTGACTGGCTTAAACCACCATAGTGGCATAATGTGCATTTATACAATAATAATAAAATAATGCATTGACATAAAAAATGAAATTTACTTTTGATACTTAAGTACTTTTAAATACAAATACTTCTGTACTTTTACTTAAGTAAAAATCTGTTTTTAGAACTTTTACTTGTAACGGAGTAATATTTGACCAGTAGTACTTTTACTTTTACTCAAGTAATAGAGTTGTGTACTTTGTCCACCTCTGATCGTGATGTGTATCGTATCGCCAGATTCTTGGCAATACACAGCCCTGGTTGCTTCATTCAGTTATATTGAATAATCTCCTCTGTCAAATGTACACACACAGGTGGTAGTGTTGGCTGACCCCAGCGCCCCTCCTGCCCCCTCCAGCTCGGTCAGTTTAACCAACATCACTGTGACTCCCATCACCACCCCGGCCTCCGCCCAGTTCAGCAGCCTGCAGCCTGTGGCGGTCAGCCACCTCGCCCCCAGCGACCGCGCCCTCACCCTGGACAGCTCCATCCTCACCGTGACCTTCGATGCGGTCAGCGGGTCGGCCATGCTCCACAACCGCCCGGCGGATCTGCAGTCCGAGGCGGGGGGATCCACGGGCGCCGCGGCTCCGCAATCAGTGGCGCATTTCATCAACCTCACCACCTTCGTCAACCCCATCTCCCACCAGCTGGAGCAGCCGGCTCTGACCTGGAGGCCGGTCGCAGCGGCCGATGGAGAGCATGCGGACACCATCGATGACCCGCAGACGGAGGTTCAGCCCGCGCCAGAGCCGCCACAAACACTGCCAGAGCAAAGGCATCAGATTCAGCCGCAGGTCACAGGACCCGCTCCACAACAGACCACTACAGCGCCGCAGATGTTCAGCTACTGAGAAAGGGAATCATCCAGAGCTAAATGTGTTATTAAAGGGTTAGTTCACCCAAAAATGACAATTCTGTCATTAATTACTTACCCTCATGTCATTCGACACCCGTCAGGCCTCCGTTCATATTCAGACACAAATGAAGATATTTTAGTGTAAATCTGATGCTCTGAAAGGCCTCCATTGGCACAATCTTTACACTCTCAAGACCCTTAAAAGACACTAAAGACGTCGATACAAAGTCCATCTCACTACAGCGGCTCTACAATAACTTTATGAATCGGCGAGAATAGTTTTTGTGCGCAAAAAAACCCTAAATAACGACTTATATAGTGATGACGATTTCAAAACACGGCCTCATGAAGCTTCGAAGCGTTATGAATCAGTGAGTCGATTCAGTCGTTCAGAGCGTTATGAATCAGTGAGTCGATTCAGTGGTTCAGAGCGTTATGAATCAGTGAGTCAAATCATGATTCGGATCGCGTGTCAAACCGCCAAACTGCTGAAATTTGGCGATTCAAACCGCTGATTCGACTCACTGATTCATAACGCTTCGAAGCTTCATGATGCCGTGTTTTGAAATCGTCATCACTATACAAGTCGTTATTTAGGGTTTTTTTGCGCACAAAAACTATTCTCGCCGATTCATAAAGTTCTTGTAGAACCACTGTAGTGAGATGGACTTTGTAACGACGTCTTTAGTGTCTTTTATGGGTCTTGAGAGTGTAAAGTGCCATTGAGCCAATGGAGGACTTTCAGAGCCATCAGATTTACACTAAAATATCTTCATTTGTGTCTGAAGATGAACGGAGGTCTGACGGGTGTCCAACGACATTAAGTAATTAATGACAGAATTTTCATTTTTGGGTGAACTAACCCTTTAAAGGAACACTCCACTTTTTTTGAAAATAGGCTCATTTTACAAGTCCCCTAGAGTTAAATAGTTGAGTTTTACCGTTTTTGAATCCATGCAGCCGATCTTTGTATCTGGCACTTTTAGCATAGCTTAGCATACATCATTGATTCTGATCAGTCCATTAGCATCTCATTCAAAAAATGACCAAAGACACTTTCAATATTTTTCCTATTTAAAACGGGACTCTTCTACAGTTACATCGTGTGCTAAGACAAACTGAAAATTAAAAGTTGCAATTTTCTACACCTATATGGCTAGGAACTACTTTCTCATTCCAGCGTAATAGTCGCGGATCTTCGCGGCCGTACCGTAGCTGCAGCGGCGCAATGATTGGTTGGTATTCTGTGAAACATGGTGGAAGTTACTCCTTGGACTTACTATCACAGCGCTTTACAACACACAGAACCATGGCTAATCACACAGCTAAAGCCACAACACAATTTGTCGGCTGCAAGCCTGAAACTTTCTCTGCAACTACACGAACTTAGTGCCGGTCACATTGAAAGTTCCCTAGCTGGGCTACTTTCAGATGCTGTAATATCATTGCCATGGTACGGCCGCGAAGATCCACGACTAATACGCAGGAATGAGAAAGTAGTTCCTAGCCATATAGGTGTAGAAAATCACAACTTTTAATTTTCAGTTGGTCTTAGCACACGATGTAACTGTAGAAGAGTCACGTTTTAAATAGGAAAAATACTGAAATTGTCTTTGGTCATTTTTTGAATGAGATGCTAATGGACTGATCAGAATCAATGATGTATGCTAAGCTATGCTAAAAGTGCCAGATACAAAGATCGCCTGAATGGATTCAAAAACGGTAAAACTCAACTATTTAACTCTAGGGGACTTGTAAACTTGTCAAAAAAAAGTGGAGTGTTCCTTTAATTGAGCACTTCTCGCTGTTCAACGTACGACTGTGACTATAAGGGCAGCACAAGCCTTTTGTTTAGATTTATGAATTTCAACAAATTATTAAGATGCTGGAGATTTTTTTTATTTTTTATGAATGCATGATTTAAGAAAAAGCGGGACTTTAGTTTTTCAAACTGATTGCTAAAAGTATATTTGTTGCTTGATGTCATTCTGTAGCACCTGTGGAGTGATGATGTCAAAAAGAACGAATCTATAGAAATGCAATACTGCGTTGTAAGTGCTAACTGGAAATATTTTCTATTTTTTCTTTCTAAAGAAAAATGAGTTGTCCCTGTAATAAATGCATGCATGGACTTGTCTCAGATGTGCTGGATATGCTGGACTTGTATTAATGGATAGGATATGAAATTAAACAAATTATGTAAATAAAGTTTTAGTAATAAAACAAAACTAATTAAATTTATGACATAAAATGAATATACACCAATAACTTTTTAATTTAAAAATCTCTTATATTGGCCAATAACTGTTTCCACCATGGAATAAAACAATTTAAAAGATGATCGCAACTTTTTATCTCACAATTCTGACTTTTTTTCTCATAACTGTGAGATATAAAGTCAGAATTGTGTGATTAAAAAGACAGAAATGTGAGATATAGTCAGAATTGAGAGATATAAAGTCAGAATTGAGAGATATAAAGTCAGAATTGAGAGATATAAAGTCAGAATTGAGAGATATAAAGTCAGAATTGAGAGATATAAAGTCAGAATTGTGAGATATAAAGTCAGAATTTAAATATAAAGTCAGAATTGTGTTCTCAGAATTGCACATTTATATTTCACGATTATGATTTGATATCTCGCAATTGTGAGTCGCGAGAAAAATGTCGTAATTACCTTTTTTATCCTGTGGGGGAAACAAGCTTCCAGAGTATGTAGTGTATCCCTATATGTATCCTTAAAATCAAATCATTTTCAGCATTAATCATTCTTTGGATCATTCCTAAATAATTTTGGTGTAAACGGGTCACAATTGTGCTTTTCTCCTGAGACTCCAAACCGCTGGGGGCGCTAACGGCTCAAACTGTCTCACCAGCGAAGAAGAGAATCTCGCGGCTGCGCGTTGCTGAGGCGATATTTCGCACTTGATTACGTGTAGTGTAATTCATTCTTTGAGACTCTTGTGCGGTTTCATTTCATACACGTACTTTATATAACAAGATTTGCGATTTACAGAACAAAGCCGCGCGGGCCCGAGTAGTTTGATCCATTTGGACAGTCAGGGAAGACTCTAATGTGAGTGCGACTCAAGTTACAGAGAAGAAGAAGAGACACACACACACACACACAGTCCCTGTCAGGAGTCATAACGTGGCACAAATCTCGCCCAGATGGAGTTTGCAGCGATCTTTGCCCTGTCGGTGCTCATCGGGGCTCTGGTCGTGTTAGTGTTAGTGGCTGTTGGTCGACAGAAGAGTGAATTATCTGAGGAAAACGAGCTGAAGAAAGATAACGATGCACCAGGTAACTTAAGTGTCCCTCTTCTGTCTGCTAACTTGATTTATTGCCACTGACATGCCGATTTTTTCAGTTAAATGCAAATATTTTTGGCTGTAAAGTAGTTTATGTTGATGTTATGTCTTCGTGAATGCCACAGTGGAGGAAAATGCAGCGAAAGCTCCTTCCAGAAAGCAGAAGCAGCAACAGCGCCCCCGCAAGGACAGACCGCAGCAGCACAGCTTCTCCCACCCGCTGCTGGCGGCCTCGCTGAAGGTACAGCACACACACACACACACACCTGGGAGATAAAGCACACACGTGACGTCATTTGCTGGTCAAGGGCAACCAGTCGAAGTCCAGAATGGCAAAAATAGAGTGGCTTTATTCAGTTGAAATGTAAACAAATAATTTAAAACAAACATTTATAATTGTACAAAAAACATTGCTATTTCACACACTATGTTTGCTAACATTGCTATTTCTGCTATGTTGTTGTTTCTACCCATCAAGGATTCTTGAAAAAAAAGTATAATGGTTTCCACAAAATATTAAAGCGATAGTTCACCCAAAAATGAAAATTAGCCCATGATTTACTCGCCCTCAAGTCATCCGAGGTGTGTATGATTCTTCTTTCAGACGAGTTATATTACAAAAGTCCAGGCTAATCCAAGCTTTATAATAGCAGTAATAGTTGCTCTGTTTTTGAAGTCCATAAAAAGTGCATCTGTCCATCATATAACTGCTCCACACGGCTCTGGGGTGTTAATAAAGGCCTTCTGAAGCAAATCGATGCGTTTGTCTAAGAAAAATATCCATATTTAAAACTTTATAAAGTAAACTTTCAGCCGATCGCCTTCTGTGGAAAAGTGTTGAATGTTGAAAGTGAAACTGGTCGCGTTAGTCTTTCGATCAGCAGAGGCACTTTCAACACTTTCTCCATAAATTGAACACGGAAGGCGGTCGGCCGAAACTTCACTTTATAAAGTTTTAAATATGGATATTTTTCTTACACAAACGCATCGATTCGCTTCAGAAGGCCTTTATTAACACCCCAGAGCCGTGTGGAGCAGTTATATGATGGATAGATGCATTGTTTATCGACTTCATAAACAGAGCAACTATGAATCCAATTCTAATGCTTGGATTAGCCTGGACTTTTGTAATTTAACTCAGATTTTATTCGTCTGGAAGAAGAATGTCACACACACCTCGGATGACTTGAGGGCGAGTAAATCATGGGATCATTTTCATTTTTGGGTGAACTATCCCTTTAAGCAGCACATATGCTTTAAACATGTTTTTCAAGCATCAAATTATTATATTACAGGGTTTCCGCGGGTCTGAGAAAGGCCTTAAAGGGTCATCACAAACATACAGTTTCTGCCAGTCTGGTGTTAAAGGGACAGTTCATCCAAAAATGAAAAGTCTGTCATCATTTACTCACCCTCAAGTTGTTCCAAACCTGTATGCGTTTCTTTGTTCTGCTGAACACAAAAGAAGATATTTAGAAGAATGTTTGTTACAAAGCAGAGAGAGCAACTATTGACTACCGTAGTATTTTTTTCCTACTACGGTAGTCAATAGTTGCTATATCTGCCTGGTTACAAACATCCATCCGAATATCTTCTTTTGTGTTCAGCAGAACAAAGAAACTCATACAGGTTTGGAACAACTTGAGGGTGAGTAAATGATGACAGACTTTTCATTTTTGGATGAACTGTCCCTTTAATCTCGAGTATCTGTAGAGTAGTGTTGATCCTTCATATCTCCCAAGAGTCTTTAGTTTCAGATTTATAAAAGACAGACACACTGAACTGATTCTTTCTGAACACAGCCGAGCTTGTGGAGGCGTGCAGTGGGCGGAGCTAAAGACACACACACACACACACACACACACACACACACACATCATGGCATTATCCCTGGATAACTCTTGATTCTCTATACGTTGTTCACATTATATGCACTTACCGATTGCCAACAAAACACACACATTTGATCAGTTTCACTCACACCTGCGGTTTCCACTCATGACCGGGAACAAACACACACACACACTAGGGGTTGCACCGA
This sequence comes from Gobio gobio, assembly GCF_949357685.1. Classification (NCBI taxonomy): domain Eukaryota; kingdom Metazoa; phylum Chordata; class Actinopteri; order Cypriniformes; family Gobionidae; genus Gobio; species Gobio gobio. The sequence continues at coordinate 2,478,479 of NC_137118.1, forward strand.
CTAGTCGACTTTAATGCTCTGCGATGACGCTTTAAGCTTGACGTCGACTAGTCGCTGGCCTATAGAGGGCGCGACAGGATAAGCCATTTCCTGACATGCAGGCTGCCAGGCTCTGTTTCCAACTCTTAAAAATGACAAATAAATACATATTCAGAGAGCTCTCCACAAGACATGTTTGATTATACCATCTGGAAGCTCAAAATGGATCGGGAGAATGCACGCTTATTGTACAGGTCAGTTAATCACCGTTCTAAATGCGTGCTGCATTGTAGAGCATCAAATCGGGACTGATTGTAACACACACACACACACAGCTCGCATATCACGTGGAGATCGCGCACGCAGGCCTTACACAAAACCATTCAGTAGCGCAGAAATGTATCAACACTGTTCTGTGACGTATCACTAAAATAGCTTCGAAACTGAAACGTTATAACATATGTTTCTTAGTAACTAAAACTCACAGCTTATTAGTAGAGAGACGCTGGCAAGTAGAATTAATTCACACGCAATCGCTCTCTCCACTAATGCATAGCCTACATAATCTTTATTGTGCTACTTTATCTGTATCTGATTCAGAACGAGCAGAAATCTGTGAGAAATATAACGACCCAAAGACAAAAGAACTGATACAAAAGCTGTTGTATTAGGAGCAATAACCTTATGGGCAGCGCTGGGACTTATGACTTCCTGTGCACAAGAAAACTCGTGTTCGCGTCTCAGCTCAAGGTTAGGGTTATTTGTTTATTAATGATGTCATCAGCGACTAGTCGACTCGACTTTCATCACATAAATGTCGACTTGAAAAAATCGGAAGTCGTTCAACCCCTATCACTCACACACACACACACACACACACTCAACATCTGCGTTTTTCACTCATGACCGGGACCAAACAAACACACACACACACACACACACACACACACACACACTCAACGCCTGCGGTTTCCACTCATGACCGGGAACAAACACACTCTCACACACACACTTGCAGAACTCCGGAAACACAAACTGCATCCACTGTTCCCTTAACGCTGGGTTATTTGTGAAGCTGAAAAAGGTGATCTTTCCCTCACTCACTCACTCACTCACTCACTCACACACACACACACACACACACACACACACACACACACACACACACTTCTTTAGTGACATTGTTGATCTCGTGTCTAAAAACACAACTCCAGCGCCGCCGACGGCTCCCGTAACCCGAACGAAGCTCGATGATGGACGGCTCTTGCTCTCGCTCTGCGTGTGTTTTTGTGTCTGTGATCATACAAGGAATCCCGCCCTCAATGATGTCATACAGGGCCATACTCGAAAAAAACTTTCCGAAACTAGTTTGAAGTGTATTTGGCACAGAAATACTCGTATTTTGAATGTATATCCATGTATATCATGAGAATAAACTTTAATGCTGTGTTCACACCAAACGTGAATAGAGCGTCTGGCGCGAGTGATTTCAATGTTAAGTCAATGGAAAGGCGCGTGGCGCGAATTACGCAAATTGGACGCAAATTGAGCGTCTTGCGCGATACGCGTGTTACACGCGAATGGTGCTTTTGTGCATTCACTTCTTTGAAGCGAATTTGCTTCTGAAAAATTTGAACTTTGGCGTCAATTTGCGCCGCGTTAACCAATCAGGAGCCTGCTCGCTGCTGTCATGTGGTAAAGTTATGTGATGAGAAACCTTGCATAATTTAAAAATACTACTGTGTCACAAAATGTAGTTTTAAGACTTTTTCAGGTGAGAATGTAGTTGTTTAAAGCTCAAATCTGTGGTTTATTTATAAAGAGAGCGCCTATTTAAAAAAAATAATCTTGTGTTTTTGGAGTTGTGAGATCCAGGCGATCACCGGGCAATCAGCGCTCATAACCCTGGCGAAGGCAGCCTTTCCTCGGCCAGTCCTTCTGCCGTCTGCCGCTGGCTCTGATGTCCTGTAGTGGTTCATCTTGTGTGGATCTAACGGCCGATCTTTGCTCATGAATCTATAATTTCTTGTCTGCCAAATCGTTTTGACTGAGGGCAAAGAGAAGTTTCATAACTTTATATTTTAAGGATATTTAAATATACATGCAGTGAAGATAATGTAGGAGTTGCCTGGACCACATGTGTGTGGCTATTAATGCTTAATATATATGTTTAATGAAAATGAAAAGAGGCAGAGTGGTGTTTTATGACATATTTCTCCTGGAGCGCCTTGAACGAGCGTCCAATTCGCCGCGGACGCGCGAATGCATTCAAAATGTTTGCGCGTGAAACTAGACGCGATTTTGACGCTCTATTCACGTTTGGTGTGAACGCAGCATAACAGTGTAAATAAGGCAGAATGCAGGAAATTGTGTATTTCAAACACATATTTCAAAGTTCTGTATATTGATCTATATTCCTGTCCCATTCCCTCTTCTAGAGTCACAGTGGTCATGTGACCTGCTTGGACTTTAGCAGCAATGGCAAATACCTTGCAACTTGCTCAGATGACCGAACCATCAGGATCTGGAGCACTAAAGACTTCCTGGACCGAGATCACAAGTGCTTGCGGGCCAATGTTGAGTTTGACCACGCCACACTGGTCCGCTTCAGCCCAGACTGCCGGTACGCTTGACCTCATTAACATCTGCGAGTCTTCTGTTTCTCTTTCACACGGCTGCTGCTGACCGCTCGGCTTTTCTCCCTAGAGCGTTTATCACTTGGCTGGCTAATGGAGAGACCATTCGAATCTATAAGATGATCAAAAAGGATGATGGGACATTCAGTTTCAAAGCCGCTCCGGGGGACTTCCCTCAGAAACACAAGGGAATCATCATCAACATCGGAATCGCAGAGACGGGTCAGTGGACTCCCTTAATTCAATTAAGAAAACTGTGCTAAATGTCATATACACATGCTAAGCTTGCATAAGACTCAAAGATGTTCACCCAAAAATGAAAATGACCCCATGATTTACTCACCCTCATCCATTCACCCTGTGTATGACTTTCTTCTTAAGTTTCAGACGAACACAATCAGTTATATTAATAAATATCCTGACTCTTCCAAGCTTTATAATGGCAGTGAATGAGTCCATAAAAGTGCATCCATCCATCATAAAAGTCTATCATCATCCATTTATGATGGATGGATGCACTTTTATGATGGATGGATGCACTTTTATGATGGATAGATACACTTTTTAATTAATTAATTATTAATTTGTTACATTTATATAGCACTTTTCTAGGCACTCAAAGCGCTTTACATATATAGAAGGGGGAATCTCCTCAACCACCACCAATGTGCAGCATCCACCTGGATGATGGATGGATGGATGGATGCACTTTTATGATGGATGGATGGATGCACTTTTATGATAGATAGATAGATGGATGGATGCACTTTTAGGATGGATGGATGCACTTTTATGATGAATGGATGCACTTTTAGGATGGATGGATGCACTTTTAGGATGGATGGATGCACTTTTATGATAGATGGATGGATGCACTTTTATGATAGATGGATGGATGCACTTTTATGATGGATGGATGCACTTTTATGATAGATAGATAGATGGATGGATGCACTTTTAGGATGGATGGATGCACTTTTATGATAGATGGATGGATGCACTTTTATGATAGATAGATAGATGGATGGATGCACTTTTAGGATGGATGGATGCACTTTTAGGATGGATGGATGCACTTTTATGATGAATGGATGCACTTTTAGGATGGATGGATGCACTTTTAGGATGGATGGATGCACTTTTATGATGGATGGATGCACTTTTATGATGAATGGATGCACTTTTAGGATGGATGGATGCACTTTTAGGATGGATGGATGCACTTTTATGATAGATGGATGGATGCACTTTTATGATAGATGGATGGATGCACTTTTATGATGGATGGATGCACTTTTATGATAGATAGATAGATGGATGGATGCACTTTTAGGATGGATGGATGCACTTTTAGGATGGATGGATGCACTTTTATGATGAATGGATGCACTTTTAGGATGGATGGATGCACTTTTAGGATGGATGGATGCACTTTTATGATAGATGGATGGATGCACTTTTATGATAGATGGATGGATGCACTTTTATGATGGATGGATGCACTTTTATGATGGATGGATGCACTTTTATGATGGAGTGATGCACTTTTATGATAGATGGATGCACTTTTATGATAGATGGATGGATGCACTTTTATGATAGATGGATGGATGCACTTTTATGATGGATGGATGCACTTTTATGATGGATGGATGCACTTTTATGATGGATGGATGCACTTTTATGATAGATAGATAGATGGATGGATGGATGCACTTTTAGGATGGATGGATGCACTTTTAGGATGGATGGATGCACTTTTATGATAGATGGATGGATGCACTTTTATGATAGATGGATGGATGCACTTTTATGATAGATGGATGGATGCACTTTTATGATGGATGGATGCACTTTTATGATAGATGGATGCACTTTTATGATAGATGGATGGATGCACTTTTATGATAGATGGATGGATGCACTTTTATGATAGATGGATGCACTTTTATGATAGATGGATGCACTTTTATGATAGATGGATGGATGCACTTTTATGATAGATGGATGGATGCACTTTTATGATAGATGGAGTGATGCACTTTTATGATAGATGGATGGATGCACTTTTATGATAGATGGATGGATGCACTTTTATGATAGATGGATGGATGCACTTTTATGATGGATGGATGCACTTTTATGATAGATAGATAGATGGATGGATGCACTTTTATGATGGATGGATGCACTTTTAGGATGGATGGGTGCACTTTTATGATGGATGGATGGATGGATGGATGCACTTTTATGATAGATAGATAGATAGATAGATAGATAGATAGATAGATAGATAGATAGATAGATAGATGGATGGATGGATGCACTTTTAGGATGGTTGGATGCATTTTTATGATGGATGGATACACTTTTATGATGGATGGATGGATGCATTTTAATGATGGATGGATGCACTTTTATGATGGATAGATGGATGCACTTTTATGATGGATGGATGGGTGGACTTTATGATGGATGGATAGATGCACTTTTAGGATGGATGTATGGATGGATGGATGGATGGATGGATGCACTTTTAGGATGGATGGATGCACTTTTAGGATGGATGGATGGATGGATGCACTTTTATGATGGATGGATGGATGCACTTTTATGATGGATGAATGGATGCACTTTTATGATGGATGGATAGATGCACTTTTAGGATGGATGTATGGATGGATGGATGGATGGATGCACTTTTAGGATGGATGGATGCACTTTTAGGATGGATGGATGAATGGATGCACTTTTATGATGGATGGATGGATGCACTTTTATGGATTTCAAAACAAACAAAATTATAAAGCTTGGAAGAGTCAGGACATTTCATATTCATACACACCCAGGATGACTTGAGGGCGAGTAAATCATGGGGTAATTTTCATTTTTTGGGTGAACTATCCCTTTAATGACTAATTTTAGATTCTGATTTCAGGCAAGTTTATAATGTCTGCCTCTGTTGACACCACCATTGTGATCTGGGATCTGAAAGGAGAGGTTTTGGCGACGATCAACACTAATCAGATGACCAACTCTCACGCGGGCGGTGTCGCCCTGTGGACGGTCAGTGCAGGGCCAGCAGCTCCTGGAGGATCTTGTGTCGGATATTTGTTTGATTTTCCCCTGAAGTTTAAGTGTTTCTGGGTCAGATGAGATTTAAAACCTCTTTAATTTCTTCTTGTAAGGTTTGTGGCTTCCTGTGGCTTCACCCCTGATGTGAAGGTGTGGGAGGTTTGCTTTTGGTAAATCAGGCGAGTTCAAAGAGGTCACCCGTGCATTTGACCTTAAGGGACACTCAGCTGGGGTTCACTCCTTTGACTTCTCCAATGACTCTCGAAGGCAAGATCATCTCTCTCTCTCTCTCTCTCTCTCTCTCTCTCTCTCTCTCTCTCTCTCTCTCTCTCTCTCTCTCTCTCTCTCTCTCTCTCTCTCTCTCTCTCTCTCTCTCTCTCTCTCTCTCTCTCTCTCTCTCTCTCTCTCTCTCTCTCTCTCTCTCTCTCTCTCTCTCTCTCTCTCTCTCTCTCTCTCTCTCTCTCTCTCTCTCTCTCTCTCTCTACATACATACATACATACATACATACATACATACATACATACATACATACATACATACATACATACATACATACATACATACATACATACATACATACATACATACATACATACATACATACATACATACATACATACATACATACATACATACATACATACATACAGATCAGGCATAACATTATAACCACCTTCCTAATATCATCTTGGTCCCCTTTTGCTGCCAAAACAGCCCTGACCCGTCTTGGACTCCTCTAGACCCTGAAGGTGTGCTGTGGTATCTGGCACCAAGATGTTAGCAGCAGATCCTTTAAGTCCTGTAAGTTGCGAGTGGCACCTCCATGGATCGGACTTGTTTGTTCAGCTCATCCCACAGATGCTCGATGGGATTGAGATCTGGGGAATTTGGACTCAAACTCGTTGTGCTCCTCAAAGCATCCCTGAAGCATTTGTGCTTTGTGGCGGCGCATTATCTGCTGAAAGAGCCACAGCCACAGGGAAAACCTTCTCCATGAGAGGCTGGACATGGGCTCAACAATGCTGAGGTAGGTGAGACGTGTCAAAGTCACATCCCACATGATGGAGGACCCAAGGGTTCGCTCCCCACGGGCATCAATGGCCTTGGCGCCCATGACCCTGTGGCCGGTTCTCCACTGGTCCTCCATGACCCTGTGGCCGGTTCTCCACTGGTCCTTCATGACCCTGTGGCCGGTTCTCCACTGGTCCTTCATGACCCTGTGGCCGGTTCTCCACTGGTCCTTCATGACCCTGTGGCCGGTTCTCCACTGGTCCTCCATGACCCTGTGGCCGGTTCTCCACTGGTCCTCCATGACCCTGTGGCCGGTTCTCCACTGGTCCCTCCATGACCCTGTGGCCGGTTCTCCACTGGTCTTTCATGACCCTGTGGCCGGTTCTCCACTGGTCCTCCATGACCCTGTGGCCGGTTCTCCACTGGGTCCTTCATGACCCTGTTGGCCGGTTCTCCACTGGTCCTCCATGACCCTGTGGCCGGTTCTCCACTGGTCCTTCATGATCCTGTGGCCGTTTCTCCACTGGTCCTCCATGACCCTGTGGCCGGTTCTCCACTGGTCTTTCATGACCCTGTGGCCGGTTCTCCACTGGTCCTCCATGACCCTGTGGCCGGTTCTCCACTGGTCCTTCATGACCCTGTGGCCGGTTCTCCACTGGTCCTCCATGACCCTGTGGCCGGTTCTCCACTGGTCCTCCATGACCCTGTGGCCGGTTCTCCACTGGTCCTTCATGATCCTGTGGCCGGTTCTCCACTGGTCCTTCATGACCCTGTGGCCGGTTCTCCACTGGTCCTCCATTGACCCTGTGGCCGGTTCTCCACTGGTCTTTCATGACCCTGTGGCCGGTTCTCCACTGGTCCTCCATGACCCTGTGGCCGGTTCTCCACTGGTCCTATCATGACCCTGTGGCCGGTTCTCCACTGGTCCTCCATGACCCTGTGGCCGGTTCTCCACTGGTCCTCCATGACCCTGTGGCCGGTTCTCCACTGGTCCTTCATGATCCTGTGGCCGGTTCTCCACTGGTCCTTCATGACCCTGTGGCCGGTTCTCCACTGGTCCTCCATGACCCTGTGGCCGGTTCTCCACTGGTCCTTCATGACCCTGTGGCCGGTTCTCCACTGGTCCTCCATGACCCTGTGGCCGGTTTTCCACTGGTCCTCCATGACCCTGTGGCCGGTTCTCCACTGGTCCTTCATGACCCTGTGGCCGGTTCTCCACTGGTCCTCCATGACCCTGTGGCCGGTTCTCCACTGGTCCTCCATGACCCTGTGGCCGGTTCTCCACTGGTCCTTCATGATCCTGTGGCCGGTTCTCCACTGGTCCTTCATGACCCTGTGGCCGGTTCTCCACTGGTCCTTCATGACCCTGTGGCCGGTTCTCCACTGGTCCTCCATGACCCTGTGGCCGGTTTTCCACTGGTCCTCCATGACCCTGTGGCCGGTTCTCCACTGGTCCTCCATGACCCTGTGGCCGGTTTTCCACTGGTCCTCCATGACCCTGTGGCCGGTTCTCCACTGGTCCTTCATGACCCTGTGGCCAGTTCTCCACTGGTCCTCCATGACCCTGTGGCCGGTTCTCCACTGGTCCTTCATGACCCTGTGGCCGGTTCTCCACTGGTCCTCCATGACCCTGTGGCTGGTTCTCCACTGGTCCTTCATGATCCTGTGGCCGTTTCTCCACTGGTCCTTCATGACCCTGTGGCCGGTTCTCCACTGGTCCTTCATGACCCTGTGGCCGGTTCTCCACTGGTCCTCCATGACCCTGTGGCCGGTTCTCCACTGGTCCTCCATGACCCTGTGGCCGGTTCTCCACTGGTCCTCCATGACCCTGTGGCCGGTTCTCCACTGGTCCTCCATGACCCTGTGGCCGGTTATCCACTGGTCCTCCATGACCCTGTGGCCGGTTCTCCACTGGTCCTTCATGACCCTGTGGCCAGTTCTCCACTGGTCCTCCATGACCCTGTGGCCGGTTCTCCACTGGTCCTTCATGACCCTGTGGCCGGTTCTCCACTGGTCCTCCATGACCCTGTGGCCGGTTCTCCACTGGTCCTCCATGACCCTGTGGCCGGTTCTCCACTGGTCCTTCATGACCCTGTGGCCGGTTCTCCACTGGTCCTCCATGACCCTGTGGCTGGTTCTCCACTGGTCCTTCATGATCCTGTGGCCGTTTCTCCACTGGTCCTTCATGACCCTGTGGCCGGTTCTCCACTGGTCCTCCATGACCCTGTGGCCGGTTCTCCACTGGTCCTTCATGACCCTGTGGCCGGTTCTCCACTGGTCCTCCATGACCCTGTGGCCGGTTCTCCACTGGTCCTCCATGACCCTGTGGCCGGTTCTCCACTGGTCCTTCATGACCCTGTGGCCGGTTCTCCACTGGTCCTTCATGACCCTGTGGCCGGTTCTCCACTGGTCCTTCATGACCCTGTGGCTGGTTCTCCACTGGTTCTTCATGACCCTGTGGCCGGTTCTCCACTGGTCCTTCATGACCCTGTGGCCGGTTCTCCACTGGTCCTTCATGACCCTGTGGCCGGTTCTCCACTGGTCCTCCATGACCCTGTGGCCGGTTCTGCACTGGTCCTCCACTTTTGATAGAGTCTGGCCACTGCAGACCGGGAACACCCCACAAGAGCTGCAGTTTTGGAGATGTTCTGACCCAGTCGTCTAACCGTCACAATCTGGCCCTTGTCAAACTAGCTCAAATCCTTACGCTTGCCCATTTCTCCTGCTTCTAACACATCAACTCTGAGGACAAAATGTTGCTGCCTAATATATCCCACCCACTAACAGAGATCATCAGTGTTATTCACCGGTCATAATGTTATGCCTGATCGATGTTATATATATATATTACTAGAAATACAAATGTTATCTTTATTAATCAGTGTTTAGTATTATTTATAATCTATATTATTTATTTATATTTTGAATTAGCTTTTATATTTCAGTATAAGTTTTAGTAATTTTGTTATTTTTTTGTTATTTTTAATTTAATTTAGCTTTCATAAATTTATTTCAGTTTTAGTCATTTTAGTACTTCAGTAGTTTTAGTTTTTTGTCTAATTTTATTTTATTTCAGCTTTTAGTTAACAGTAACGACACTTATGAATGAGCACAGACATGTTTATTGAGCACTGAAACTTTAATCATATAGTTTTCATTGAGTTTAAATGTAAGTGTAAACCGATAGCTACACTTTATTAAAGGGTTAGTTCACCCAAAAATGTAAATTCTGTCATTAATTCCTCACCCTCATGTCGTTGGACACCCGTCAGACCTCCGTTCATCTTCAGACACAAATGAAGATATTTTAGTGTAAATCTGATGCTCTGAAAGGCCTCCATTGGCACAATGCACTTTACACTCTCAAGACCCTTAAAAGACGCTAAAGACGTCGTTACAAAGTCCATCTCACTACAGTGGTTCTACAATAACTTTATGAAATGACGAGAATAGTTTTTGTGCGCAAAAAAACCCTAAATAACGACTTGTATAGTGTTGACGATTTCAAAACACGGCATCATGAAGCTTCGAAGCGTTATGAATCAGTGAGTCGATTCAGCGGTTTGAATCGCCAAATTTCAGCAGTTTGACACACGATCCGAATCATGAATCGACTCACTGATTCATAACGCTCCGAAGCTTCATGATGCCTTGTTTTGAAATCGTCATCACTATATAAGTCGTTATTTAGGGTTTTTTGCGCACGAAAACTATTCTTGTCGCTTCATAAAGTTATTGTAGAGCCACTGTAGTGAGATGGACTTTGTAACGACGTCTTTAGTGTCTTTTAAGGGTCTTGAGAGTGTAAAGTGCATTGAGCCAATGGAGGCCTTTCAGAGCATCAGATTTACACTAAAATATCTTCATTTGTGTCTGAAGATGAACTGAGGTCTGACGGGTGTCCAACCACATGAGGGTGAGGAATTAATGACAGAATTTTCATTTTTGGGTGAACTAACCCTTTAACATTTCGCTGCCTTTTCCAGAATGGTGACTGTGTCTAAAGACGGCACGTGGAAGCTGTGGGACACAGATGTGGAGTATAAGAAGCAGCAGGACCCGTATTTGCTCCTGACGGTGCCATGTCAGGTGTCGGAGGGAAGCCGGGTCGCCCTGTCGCCCGATGGCCGGGTCGTGGCCATATCAAACGCTTCTGATATAGCCTTATACAGCGCAGCCACTGGAGAACTAGAGGAGCAGTTCCACGGGGTTCACAGCCAAAGCATCGCCGACCTGAAGTTTGACATCAACAGCCGCTTCCTGCTGAGCACCGGCGACCGGGCCGTCCGTGTCTTCCACAATGTGACCGGATACCGGGCCGCCATCCAGGACATGCAGACCATGCTGAAGAAAACCACAAACGATGGAGTGAGACAGAGACTCCAGCAGCAGATCTCAGACGCCCAGGACGCTCTGGAAACAGTGATGAACACAACGAAGAACTAAAGGCTCGCGGGAAGCCAGTCTGTTTCCGGTTTCAGGAATGTGTGGCTTTAGCATGCTGGTTTTATTGAATAAATCGAGTGTTTTTAATGACTTCTGTCGTCTCTTTGAGGCTTTAAAGGTGATGTTTACACTTTTCAGGGGAAATATTCAGCCCTACAGAGGCAAAAAGCTAGCCTGACGTCGTCATACTCAGTTCTAGTCAGAATATGAGTCTGATCTTCTCTGTTGGGCTGTGATTATGGGGCGTGTTTCAACCGAACCAGGAAAGACCTCAATTGGATAGACCCACAACCAATCAGAGCAACGGAGCAACGCATAACATTAGTTGTCAAATGTCAACAGAACTCAACTGGCCTGTGTTGCCAAGTCCGCGGGTTAAAGTGACCCCAATTATGTGATGTATAGACCCAGGAATGCGATTTTTAGCGGCAGCCCTGCCAAAATAACACATATTTTATGCCTATTTTAAGCACAGCTTGTCTGCCTGTCAAAGGACAGTTTAGTTTTGACTAAATATAGTCACTGTTTTGCATTATATTTGACTTTATGTAATTTTGCCTACTGCATATTGAACATTTTAGAATCAAATAATTTACATACAGCACCTTTAAGGAACTTTAAGAATCTAATTATTTAAATAATTTAAAATAATGAATAGAAATAATAAAGTATGTTCAGTTTTATAAAATGTTATTAAGTGTTGAGAATTACCATTTAATTTAAAATAATTAATAAAAGTAATGTTATTTTTTTAATAAAATGTTATGTGTTGATAATTACCATTTAATTATTTAAATCTTTTAAAATAATTATAAATAATAAAGTATGTTCACTTATAAAATGCTATGAAGTGTTAAGAATTACCATTAAATTGTTTAAATTAAAATAATGAATAGAAATAATAAAGTATGTTCAATCAGTTTTAATAAAATGTTATTAAGTGTTGAGAATTACCATTTAATTTAAAATAATTAATATAAATAAAGTATGTTCAATTATAAAATGCTTTTAAGTTTTCAGAATTACCATTAAATAATTTAAAATAAATGATATTAAGTATGATCACTTCTAAAATGCTATTTAGTGTTAAGAATTACCATTATGAATTATTTTAAATTATTTAGAAATAATAAAGTATGTTCAGTTTTAATAAAATGTTATTAAGTGTTGAGAATTACCATTTAATTTAAAATAATGAATATAAATAAAGTATGATCACTTCTAAAATGCTATTTAGTGTTAAGAATTACCATTAAATTAAAATAATTCATAGAAATAATAAAGCATGTTCAGTTTTAATAAAATGTTATTAAGTGTTGAGAATTACCATTTAATTTAAATAATTTAAAATAATTAATATAAATCAAGTATGATCACTTATAAAATGCAATTAAGTGTTAAGAATTACCTTTAAATACTTTATAATTTCTATTAATTATTTTAAAGTATGTTCACTTTTAATAAAATGTTAAGTGTTGTGAATTACCATTTAATTTTTTTAAATAATTAATAGAAATAAAAGTAATGTTTACCTTTTATAAAATGTTATTAAGTGTTGAGAATTAACATTTCATTATTTAAAATAATGATTAGAAATAACAGCTCCCGAGGACTTTTATTTTGAAAGCTACTATAACTATTAAGAGTTCATTTAAAGGGTTTAGTTTATAAACAAGTACAATTCCTACACGATTATTTGTCCATTCGGTCGTTGACTGGATATGACTAGTGGTTTATTCATCTTATAATAAAGTTAATAATAGAAATAACCCATAGCAGCCACCTGTGCCCTCAGTAAGTAGGCGGGAACTGTCAAGAAACACACTGGAAAGTGTTGTGAGTTCTCGCGAGATTTTCGCAGCCAGACTGCGAGACCGACACGATTCCAGTAAGAGTACCGATAAAATTCAGAAATGTCGGGTCGCTCGGTCCGCGCAGAGACCCGAAGCCGCGCTAAAGATGACATTAAGAAAGTAATGGCCGTCATCGAGAGAGTGCGGAGATGGTGAGTATAACGGGCGGCGGCAAGACACTTTGAAAGAGAAATGTTTTTCAAAAGAGAAACTTCAGTCGGAAAGCAGGAGGAGTTTCATAAGAGGATGCTGTTTGATTGACACACGAGACAGCCAATGGCCGCGCACTTGTCTTTGCGTTCTCGAGGGACAAGTGGCAAAAGAGGCGGGACTTAAGAGGACTTTTAAAAGGGACAGTCTGTCCGTCACCTTTAATAGATGACCGATGTTACTGTTGTTTTCTCTCGTTTATATCATATATTATACATTTACTGTGCATCCAAGCACATCAAGTCAGAGTTTAGCCGTGAACACACTTTATTATTTATATGTATTATTTCAAATTATTTAAATACGGGGTAATTCTCAACATTTAGTAACATTAATATTACTTTTATTATTTCTATTAATTTATTTTAATTTTAAAAATAATTCAATGGTAATTTTCAACACTTAATAACATTTTATAAAAAGTGAACATATTTTATTATTTATATTATTTTATTTTAATTATTTAAATAATTAAATGGCAACAAGTCTCAACACTTAATAACATTAATATTAATTTTATTATTTCTATTTTTTATTTAAATAATTAAATGGTAATTCTCAAAATTTAATAACATTAATATTACTTTTATTTTTTTATTTAAATAGTTAAATGGTAATTCTCAACATTTAATAACATTAATATTACTTTTATTATTTATTTTTTATTGAAATAATGAAATGGTAATTCTCAACAATTAATAACATTAATATTACTTTTATTTTTTATTTTTTTATTTAAATAATTAAATGGTAATTCTCAACACTTAATAACATTAATATTACTTTTATTATTTATTTTTTATTGAAATAATGAAATGGTAATTCTCAACATTTAATAACATTAATATTACTTTTATTATTTATTTTTTATTTAAATAATTAAATGGTAATTCTCAACATTTAATAACATTAATATTACTTTTATTATTTATTTTTTATTTAAATAATTAAATGGTAATTCTCAACATTTAATAACATTAATATTACTTTTATTATTTATTTTTTATTTAAATAATTAAATGGTAATTCTCAACATTTAATAACATTAATATTACTTTTATTATTTATTTTTTATTTAAATAATTAAATGGTAATTCTCAACATTTAATAACATTAATATTACTTTTATTATTTATTTTTTAAATTTAAATAATTAAATGGTAATTCTCAACATTTAATAACATTAATATTACTTTTATTATTTCTATTTTTTTATTTAAATAATGAAATGGTAATTATCAACATTTAATAACATTAATATTAATTGTATTATTTCTATTTTTTATTTAAATAATGAAATGGTAATTCTCAACATTTAATAACATTAATATTACTTTTATTATTTCTATTTTTTATTATTTAAATAATTAAATGGAAATTCTCAACATTTAATAACATTAATATTGCTTTTTATTATTTCTATTTTTTATTTAAATAATTAAATGGTAATTCTCAACATTTAATAACATTAATATTACTTTTATTATTTATTTTTTATTTAAATAATTAAATGGTAATTCTCAACATTTAATATCAATAATATTACTTTTATTATTTATTTTTTATTGAAATAATTAAATGGTAATTCTCAACATTTAATAACATTAATATTACTTTTATTATTTATTTTTTATTTAAATAATTAAATGGTAATTCTCAACATTTAATAACATTAATATTACTTTTATTATTTATTTTTTATTTAAATAATTAAATGGTAATTCTCAACATTTAATAACATTAATATTACTTTTATTATTTATTTTTTTAATTTAAATAATTTTTTTAAATACTTTTATTATTTGTATAATTATTTATTATTATTTAAATACTTAAATGGTAATTCTCAACACTTCATAACATTTTATAAAACATGAAAATACTTAATTATTTATATTCATTGTTTTAAATGATTTAAATAATGAAATAAACCCTTAATATCATTGTATAAGTCAAACGGAGCTCTTTTGTGATTGTAATAAATGGGAATGTTGGACAGGGTTTAACTCATCAACAAATGGAGCTTGTAATCCCACGTCCCAAAACTTTCTCCGTCTGGAAACTCCATCAGGGCTTTTTTCTGCATGCTTGTGTTTTTAACATCGAAACTTGATCGAGCTTTTGCTCCATTTCAGGGAGAAGAAATGGGTCACGGTTGGTGATACTTCATTAAGAATATTTAAATGGGTTCCTGTGGTGGACTCAAAGGAGGTACGACACACGAGAAACACACGCATGTACACATGATCTGGAGCTCCTTCACTGTATTTACTGTATCTCTACCCTGATCTGTCTCTTAGAAGGACAAGAGCAAAGTGTGTGTGGGTGGAGAAAAGCAACGGAAGACCTTCCCCACGGAGGAGGCGTCTGATAACGCCTGTTCCGTACTCTTAGATTTCCAAGGTAAACAGAGGCAGAGTTTAAAGGGTTAATCTGGGTTTCTTCATTTGACCGTCCACAATTTAAGGCCTTAAATTCAATATCATGGCATTCCATCAGGGCTCTATGATTGACGTGATGCAGAATCCATTCATAAAAACATAATTGACTGTATAATGAGGAATGTCTGATGAATAAATCAAAAGTAGGTCAGAACACTTAAAGGGCCAGTTCACCCAAAAATCATCATTTGTCGTCCCAAACCCGTCAGACTTTCCTTCATCATATAAAGCCATCGAGTCTCTTCAGAACATCTGGAATAATCCGCTCCATCCGTATGGATCAGTTTTAGGATCTCTTTATGAACTTTCTGAAGTTGCTTAGACTGTCAATGGAGGACAGAAATCTCTCAGATTTCATTACAGATATGAAATATGAACGAGAGTCAGTCACATTTAACCATTAAAGACAGAAACAGATTTCATGAGGCCCTAAATTTAATTGCAAAAAATTACGTTTTCCAGCACAAATATCTAAACACTTAAATCAAGAGACATTTACTGACATGAGAAATGAAGAAATAAAGTCTTGTTTTCTGAGAAATTGAACAAAATGAAGTGAGTTTATGCTTAAGCCTTTAACTGTCACTCCCCTTTTTGAGAATACACTTGAAAATGCACTATCCAAACTCAAAGGGCTGTAATTCAAGAATGCTTTGGAATATAGAGCTAATGTTTGGTCTCATTTTAAAGAAGACACTCAGCAGATTATTGCTGAAGTGAAAGATACTGTAATAAAATATATATATTTTACAAAAAATGTTTTACTCTAAAATTACTCTAAAATCAAAGCCTTATGTCTAACCAAGTTGTGTTCCAAATTTGAAGTTGATATCACAAAAATTGAAGTTCCCATGAGATTTTGTTTAGGGCGCTGTACCAAAAATATCCACCGGGTGTCATTCAAATTCCATTGATTGTTTTTTTGATGCATTTTCCTGTAAATTTCTGTCCAAATATCACTTCCATCACAAAACAGTCACCAAATATGGACCCTTGAGACTCGATATGTGTTTTGTCAAGATTAGAAAAGATTTTGATTATAAAGTAGTTAAAATAAATGTTGTAATATGAAACATGACTCCGCCCACTAGGGGGAGGAGCCCGCTAGAAGAATTTAAACGTTGCGTTTCCATGGTAACACAACGTCCGATTTCAAAACGGTTTTCACAGGATGAATTTTGAGTTTGTAAGCTTTCAAATGATACCTAATTTATGATAATTACTTAAATATATGATACGAAAAAAAGAGCACCAGGCGTCAATGAGGACAAAGAGCCAAGGCACGTTAGTTCATATTTTACAACAAAAATGATATATAAAATTAGCTACTACGGACAAACAGAAATCGTCCCGCCAGTGGGACGGTGACAGTTAAAGAACAAATATCTAAACACCTAAATCAAGAAACATTTACTGACATGAGAAATGAAGAAGTGAAGTCTTGTTTTCTGAGAAACTGAACAAAATAAAGTGAGTTTACGCTTAAAACAAGAACAAATATCTGTCATTGGGGATGAAAAGGACTCACATTTGAATGAAGTTGATTTTTATGAACACATTGGCAGATATTTGCTCTTGTTTTAATCATAAAATCACGTTCACAAGATTTATCATCTCAAACTGTAGGCTATTATTTTGTCAAATGAATGAAAAAGTGATGGAGATCTGTTGGAAACTGTATTTTCAAATGTTGAAGTGTCACTAATACGCTCATTTACATTTAGAGAACATTTAAAGTTTCTTTAATGGGTCTTAAATGTGCCTTCAGAACACCTGCAGAAACTCTGAGTGATTGACCCTCACGTGATTTTCTTTCCTTCATGTGTCATTGTGATCTTCTCCTGCCTTCTCAGACGAGAACAGCAACCAGAGTTCTCTCTCAGACTCATACCAGCTCAAAATAGCGGCCGACAGCAGCAATAACTCCAGTGAGCCGGTCAGTGAGCCGGTCAGCCCTGCTCCTCAGAGTCTGGACTATCACACCGATGACCCACAGCCGCCCACCCTCGGACAGGAGATCATGGAGGGTGAGACTCACACCGCATTACACTTAAAGGGTTAATTCACCCAAAAATGAAAATTCTGTCATTAATTCCTCACCCTCATGTGGTTGGACACCCGTCAGACCTCCGTTCATCTTCAGACACAAATGAAGATATTTTAGTGTAAATCTGATGCTCTGAAAGGCCTCCATTGGCACAATCTTTACACTCTCAAGACCCTTAAAAGACACTAAAGACGTTGTTACAAAGTCCATCTCACTACAGCGGCTCTACAATAACTTTATGGAGGGACGAGAATAGTTTTTGTGCGCAAAAAAACCCTAAATAACGACTTACATAGTGATGACGATTTCAAAACACGGCCTCATGAAGCTTCGAAGCGTTATGAATCAGTGAGTCGATTCATGATTCGGATCGCGTGTCAAACTGCTGAAATTTGGCGATTCAAACCGCTGAATCGACTCACTGATTCATAACGCTTCGAAGCTTCATGAGGCCGTGTTTTGAAATCGTCATCACTATGCAAGTCGTTATTTAGGTTTTTTTTGCGCACAAAAACTATTCTCGTCGCTTCATAAAGTTATTGTAGAACCGCTGTAGTGAGATGGACTTTGTAACGACGTCTTTAGTGTCTTTTAAGGGTCTTGAGAGTGTAAAGTGCATTGAGCCAATGGAGGCCTTTCAGAGCCATCAGATTTACACTAAAATATCTTCATCTGTGTCTGAAGATGAACGGAGGTCTGACGGGTGTCCAACCACATGAGGGTGAGGAATTAATGACAGAATTTACATTTTTGGGTGAACTAACCCTTTAAAGGAACACTCCACTTTTTTTAAAAATAGGCTCATTTTACAAGTCCCCTAGAGTTAAATAGTTGAGTTTTACCGTTTTTGAATCCATTCAGCCGATCTTTGTATCTGGCGGTAGCACTTTTAGCATAGCTTAGCATACATCATTGATTCTGATTAGTCCATTAGCATCTCATTCAAAAAATGACCAATGACACTTTCAATATTTTTCCTATTTAAAACGTGACTCTTCTACAGTTACATCGTGTGCTAAGACCAACTGAAAATTAAAAGTTGTGATTTTCTTTACCTATATGGCTAGGAACTACTTTCTCATTCCTGCGTAATAGTCGCGGATCTTCGCGGCCGTACCGTAGCTGCAGCGGCGCAATGATTGGTTGGTATTCTGTGAAACATGGTGGTAGTTACACCTTGGACTTACTATCACAGCGCTTTACAACACACAGAACCATGGCTAATCACAGCTAAAGCCACAACACACAGAACCATGGCTAATCACAGCTAAAGCCACAACACAATTTGTCGGCTGCAAGCCTGAAACTTTCTCTGCAACTACACAAACTTAGAGCCGGTCACATTGAAAGTTCCCTAGCTGGGCTACTTTCAGATGCTGTAATATCATTGCGCCGCAAAGATCCACGACTATTACGCAGGAATGAGAAATTAGTTCCTAGCCATATAGGTGAAGAAAATCACAACTTTTCATTTTCAGTTGGTCTTAGCACACGATGTAACTGTAGAAGAGTCACGTTTTAAATAGGAAAAATATTGAAAGTGTCTTTGGTCATTTTTTGAATGAGATGCTAATGGACTGATCAGAATCAATGATGTATGCTAAGCTATGCTAAAAGTGCTACCGCCAGATACAAAGATCGGCTGAATGGATTCAAAAACGGTAAAACTCAACTATTTAACTCTAAGGGACTTGTAAAATGAGCCTATTTTCAAAAAAAGTGGAGTGTTCCTTTAATGTTAGCTGAGAGATTCATTACTCATATATTATATTTTGAACTAGATAAAAAAGTTTGTGAAGACAAACTTTGAAGTTGTCCTGAGAAAGCCTGACCAGAAATTTTGAAAACGTTTTAAAAGCTGGACGTTTGAAGGTTTCAGTTTGAAGGAGTTTGAAGTTTGTCAGTCTATCAGAAAAATAGATAGATTATTTTTGACTTGTTGCTAGAAAGAATTAGCATGTTTTAGCACATTGCTATCATATTTTAGCATGTTGGTAGCATGAATTAGCCTAATGTTATCATGCATTAGCATGTTTTAGCACACTTCTAGAATGTATTAACATATTGCTTACATGTTAACAACATGTTTTTAGCACATTACCAGCATGAATTAGCATAATGCTAGCATGTTTTAACACATTGTTAACATTATTTAACATGTTTTTAACATTAATTAGCACAATGCTAATTGAACTAGCATGTTTTAACACATTGTTAGTATTAATTAGCACACTGCTATCATGTTAACACATTGTTATCATTAATTAGCATTTCGCTAGAATAAATAAACATGTTTTTCATTATTGCTAACATGAATTGACAAGTTTGAACACATTGCTAGCATTAATTAACAAATTGCTTACATGTTTTAACACATTGTTAGTTTGAATTAGCACACATTTATCATGTTTTAACTTTTAACACATTGTTATTATTAATTAGCATTGTTTAACATATTGCTAGCATGAATTAGCACTTCATTGAATTAGCACAATGTTAGCATGCATTAACATGTTTTATCACACTTCTAGAATTAATTAGCATTTTTTAACATATTGCTAGCATGATTTAGCACTTTGATAGCATTTTTAACACATTGCTAGCATGAATTAGCACAATGTAAGCATGAATTAGCATTTTTTAGCACACTTCTAGAATGCATTAACATATTGTTAACATGTTAACAAGATGTTTTAGCACATTGCCAACATGAATTAGCATAATGCTAGCATGTTTTAAACACATTGTTAACATTATTTAACATGTTTTAACATTAATTAGCACAATGCTAGCCTGGACTGTTTTTAACACATTGTTAGTATTAATTAGCACATTGCTAGCATGTTTTAACACATTGCTAGTTTGAATTAGCACACTGCTATCATGTTAACACATTGTTATCATTAATTATCATTTCGCTAGAATACATTATCATGTTTTTCATCATTGCTAACATGAATTGACAATTTTGAACACATTGCTAGCATGAATTAACAAATTGCTTACATGTTTTAACACATTGTTGTCTTAATTAGCACATTTGCTAGCATTTTTTAACACAATGCTAGTTTGAATTAGCACACTGCTATCATGTTAACACATTGTTTTCATTAATTAGCATTTCGCTTGAATAAATTGGCATGTTTTTCATCATTGCTAACATGAATTGACAATTTTGAACACATTGCTTGCATTAATTAAAAAATTGCTAGCATGTTTCAACACTTTGTTATTATTAATTAGCATTTTTTAACATGTTGCTAGCATGAATTAGCAAAATTGCTTACATGTTTTAACGCGTTGCTAGCACGTTTTAACACATTGCTAGTTTGAATTAGCACACAGCTATCATGTTTTAACTTTTAACACATTGTTATTATTAATTAGATTTTTTTCACATATTGCTAGCATGAATTAGCAAATTGCTTACATTTTTTTATGCATGAATTAGCATTTTTTACACATTAGCTAATTGTTAACATGATTTAACATGTAATTAGCATTATTTAGTATGTTTGTTAACATGATTTAACATGTTTCTAACATTGGTTTAACATTGTTGCTAGCCTGATTAACCTGTGAATACCCTGATGTAACATGTTTTGCTAGCATGATTTAACATTGTTGCTAGCCTGATTAACATGTTGATACCTTGATTGAATGGTTTAACATTTTGCTAATATAATGTAACACATTACTAGCATGTTTTATTAGAGAGTATATTCGTGTAGCTTTAATAACTCTTTCTTATCAATATTTTAGTGTCATTATGATTAGTTCTGAATCTGACCATTGTGCTCTTATCTCCTCAAATATGAAAATATAAATCCTCTTTCAGTCAGCTGACCCACTTTATAAACCGTGTGTTTTCTAGAGCCGCTGCTGCAGTCCAGTGAGATCGCAGATGAGCCGCCCACTCTGATCAAAGAAGATCTTCTTCCTCTCACAGCTCAGGTACAGCTTCATCATCATTTAGATGTTTTCAGGCATAACATTATGACCGGTGAATAACACTGATGATCTCTGTTAGTGGGTGGGATATATTAGGCAGCAAGTGAACATTTTGTCCTCAGAGTTGATGTGTTAGAAGCAGGAAAAATGGGCACACCTTCTAGTGGAGTCCATGCCTCGACGGGTCAGGGGGACCAACACAATATTAGATCATAATGTTATGCCTGATCGGTGTATTTATGTATATGAACTCAATAATGTCTGCTAGTAATTGTTCATTTTTCTCCAGGAGGATGAGGACAGTTGTGGAGCTCCACCACTGAAAAGAATCTGTACTGAGCAGGTCTCAGTCATCCAGGCGGCCCCTCTGAGCTAACACACACACACACACACACACACACACACACACACACACACACACACACACACACACACACACACACACACACACACACACACACACACACACACACACACACACACACACACACACACACACACACACACACACACACACACACACACACACTGTACACTGGGCATTGATAATCAGCCAGACTGATCACTGACCTTCCTAGAACTGCTGCAGAAGACACAACCCGGACCAGACATCGAGAACGCACTATATTTATTATCACATGATTTATGATTTACAAATCTTCGCCTTCGCTTTTTATCCCTTGCTCCCAGAATATATAATATCGGAATCATTGTTCATATCTGAAGCATTATTTCAAGGTTTATAATCAAATAAAAGCCGGACGATGAACCGGACAGTCCTGGCGAGCAGATGAATATGCGCTCACTGTTACAGTTATTATAATGCTAATGCTAATTTTACAATCAGTGGGAATGGGACGCTTATTAAAATAATCTCATGCCATTATTGGAGAAAATACAAAACCAAGACACTTGAAATATGATTTAATACTAATAATAATCTCACTCCCTTTTAAAAACACACCGCCTCAACATGCAGAATGTGTTTATTAATGTTTAAGTTATGATTCAGAAGATGTGAATATTATGTCCTGGTCTCATGGTCTCGTGCCTCCGGCTGTTCAAGAGTCGACGTTTGAACATTTACTCGTGTGTTATTGTTTAGTATGTTTGTATTATTCATCAAGTTTTATAATAATGTGGGCACACTGAGGTTGATGAGGCGGTCATATTGTTATTTGATGCAAAAATTAAAATATTAGACATTCATTTCATGAAACTTTTTTTAAGATTCATTTGTTTTTGTCATTATTCTTTAATAAAAATAATAATAATATACACAACCATTACTTTTTCTTTTCTTTTAAAAAAAAATAGAAATCAGTTTTAATTCATAAAGGGCCTTTAAAACGCCACGGATCCTCTGAGGAACCCCGTCTGAAATCAACACGCCTTATTAATGCACTAGAAATATGAATATTATCTAACAGTACTTTATTATATATCCTTTCTACTATAATAATGGACTGTTAAATGTATAATTTAATCTAATTTGAGTGTGTGAAATAAATAAGTGATTAAATGTTAAATTAACATATAATTAAATACATTTGATTAGAATAAATTAATAACAATTAATTGATTAAAATACAATTTTTTATTAATTTAATAGATTAATAAAAATATTTTAATCACATTTTTATTCATTTATTTTAATCAAATTTGTATGTACTTGAATATGTGTGTGTGTGTGTGTGTGTGTGTGTGTGTGTATAACATTAGCTTCTAATGATATGTGTGTGTGTGTGTATATAACATTAGCTTCTAATGATGTGTGTGTGTGTGTGTGTGTGTATATATAACATTAGCTTCTAATGATGTGTGTGTGTGTGTGTGTGTGTATATATGTGTATATATAACCGCTGTTAATGATGTGTGTGTGTATATATAACCTTATCTTCTAATGATGTGTATGTGTGTGTGTGTGTGTGTGTGTGTGTGTATATATAACATTAGCTTCTAATGATATGTGTGTGTGTGTGTATATATAACATTAGCTTCTAATGATATGTGTGTGTGTGTGTGTGTGTGTGTGTGTGTGTGTGTGTGTGTGTGTGTGTGTGTGTGTGTGTGTGTGTGTGTGTGTGTGTGTGTGTGTGTGTGTGTGTGTGTGTGTATAACATTAGCTTCTAATGATATGTGTGTGTGTGTGTGTGTGTGTGTATATAACATTAGCTTCTAATGATGTG
>NC_137118.1:2507317-2557317 GCF_949357685.1 Gobio gobio
TGGCCAACTTTCTGCAGAGTCAAGAGCTCCAGACCTCCAAACTTCTGTGGCCTTCAGATGAGCTCAAGAACAGTGTGTAGAGCTTCATGGAATGGGTTTCCATGGCCGAGCAGCTCATCCAAGCCTTAGTGCAATTGCAAAGCGTGGGATGCAGTGGGGTAAAGTGTGCCGCCACTGGACTCTAGAGCAGTGGAGACGTGTTCTCTGAGTGACAAATCACGCTTCTCTGTCTGACAATCCCATGGACGAGTCTGGGTTTGGCGGTTGCCAGGAGAACGGGACTTGCCTGACTGCATTGTGCCGAGTGTAAAGTTTGGTAAAGTTTTCAGGGGTTAGTTCCAGTGAAAGGAACTCTTAAAGTCGGCATGAAACGGAAGTTGAGATCGTCTTTTTCTCCTTATTGTGACGTATTTCCAAGTGAAACGGCTTCTGAAATTAGAAAAAATGTAGGGCGAGGCTTGATTTCGTCCTTCGGGAATTGATTGGATCGTTGGAAGTTGGGCGTTGCTAACAAAATGGAGGCAGATTTGAAGTTTGCACTCAGTTGTGGAGAAAAACTCGGTCTATCTCTTAAATAAATGTATTTTCTCTCTAAATATTTTCTACACATGTTACTGAGCATATTTCGATCAGTGACGGGTTTCTGAGAGGTGGTGGGGTTTCGATGTGGGAGGGAAAGTTAACATATTTGATTAAAGATTATAAGGGTACATTTTTTTTTTTGAATAATGAAGTGCACAGATAAATCAGTTATAGTAAACACTACAATATTAAATATAAAAATACGAATTGTAAAATTTGATTTCATGCTGCCTTTAATGCTTCACCAAGACATTTTGGACAATTTCATGCTCCCAACTTTGTGGGCCCAGTTTGGGGACGGCCCCTTCCTGTCCCAGCATGCTCCAGTGCACAAAGCGTCTCCATAAAGACATGGATGAGCGAGTTTGGTGTGGAGGAACTTGAGTCCTGACCTCAAGCCGATAGAACAGCTTTGGGATGAATTAGAGCGGAGACTGAGAGCCAGGCCTTCTCGTCCAACATCAGAGCCTGACCTCACAAACAATGGTCAAAAATCCCCATAAACACACCTAGAGCCTTCCCAGAAGAGCTGAAGGGTGGGCCGACTCCATATTAAACCCTACGGATTAAGAATGGGATGGCGTTAAAGTTGATGTGCATGTAAAAATGTTGGCAATAGAGACAGAGCGACACGCGTCATAATCTGAAGGCCACGCCCACACCGGGGGGGAAAACAATCGAACGCTCTCCATTGACTTTGCATTGTTTGAAGCTCCTCCTTGTCATTTCGGACTTATAACAAAAAACAGAACAATGTCTTAAAGCTGATATGTGACAAGGTGTACAGCAAACAAGCTGAGCAAAACCCACAGCCAAAAACCCAGACGTTTTTATAAGCTGTTGACCCAAAAAACGAGCGTTTAAAGACAAAAAAGTGGATTCAGGCCATTGAGACAGAGCGCGACACGTTATATTACACTGAGAACTACACACACTACAGGTTAACGTTATCAGCGACAGGAAATATCATATATAAACCTGACATTTTGATATTTGACTTAACAGTGACAACATATTTACTGCACACATAGGCAAACTGAGTGTCAGGATACTAAAATGTACCCATGAAGCGTCACGTTTTACTGTCTTTATCCACTTTTGTCTCCTTAAACTCTCGTTTTTTTGGGTCGACAGCTTATAAAAACTTATTTATGTGTTTTTTAGCTTGTTTGCAGTTCACTTTGTCACATATCAGCTTTTAGACATTGTTCTGTTTTTTGTTATAAGTCCGAAATGACAAGGATGCAGCCTCACACAATGCAAAGTCAATTGGCCTAAATACGCTCTGTCTCTATAGAGTGTACTCTCTATCTAAAGCTCTAATTTGGGATTTTCCTTGTCTTTGTCATTATTATTTCTTCATCATGTGACGAATCAGGAACTGGTGCCAGTACACCGTTCAGAAGGCCGTTTCATGTCAGACACAGAATGGG
Organism: Gobio gobio; assembly: GCF_949357685.1. Classification (NCBI taxonomy): domain Eukaryota; kingdom Metazoa; phylum Chordata; class Actinopteri; order Cypriniformes; family Gobionidae; genus Gobio; species Gobio gobio. The sequence continues at coordinate 2,509,333 of NC_137118.1, forward strand.
ACTGAGACTGTTGTGCAGCGACTGTTTCAGAGTTGCCGATGGCCTGGACCGTGTTCAAACCTCATCAGGTAAGGAGAAATGGGGCCCGTTTCAGAAAGGAGGTTAAGTGAAAACTCTGAGTATGTTAACCCTGAAATAAGGGAAACTCTGGGTTATCTGTTTCAGAATGGGAGGTATGTCAAACCCGTTTCTGAAAGAGAGGTAACTTATACTCTGAGTCAGTTACCAGGGTAACTTACTCTGTGAACCTAACCTGGTCAAGAGCAGGTTATCTTTGGTAAACCCAGAGTTTCTTTCAGTCTCCTCCCCTTTTTTAAAGCGCCAGCTGTGTTTAAATAGTTTATTCATTCATTCAAACGCCACAAATGCTTTATTTAATATATTATAAATATATGTTTTTTGTGTCCCCATTTGCTCAAATAGCAAAAGAAAAACTCCACAATAGTGATTTAACAACTTTCAAAAAGAGGGAAAAATAGATTGAGTTTGATAACGGAAGTGAAAAGAGAGAAAGATGTTAATTTTCACCATCACTCCCATAGACACTGTATTAGAAACACTCTCACAGCAGCGGGAACTTGTTTTTTGTAATTTGATGCAAAAGAAATATAATACAAAGTATTTGTGTTATAAATGTACATACATAAAAAATTTAAAAAAAAAACGTTGCAGGATTTACGATATTGATGACCATTAAAACGCGCCATCACAGTCTGTGAAAAGGGTGGGAAAAAGTGGGAAAAGCTGCTGCACATTGGACACTGAATGATATTTAATTAATATGTCAAATGTTTGTAAAGTCAACACCCATGAACATTTTATGCTTAAAGCTTTATCTGATTGAATTATGTTTTTATTTTTCATTTTTAGCTGCTGCCACATTCTTTTTGTGCCTTTTGGATACCATGAAAATTAAACTTAATTAAAATAATTAAGAATTAAACATACATATTGACCCGGAAGTATGCAAATGTCTTTTTGTTGGGTGCTGTTGCCATGGTGAATTGTAATTTCGTAGCTCCATTGATCGTGGCTTTTCATAGTTGGAGTGCATGTGCTTAACTCAGAGTTGATCGAACTACCTCAATTGAGCTGTTCTGAAACTCAGAGTTTCCCATCTCAGAGTAAGTCAACTCAGAGTTCAGGTTTAAACTCAGAGTTGGTTGAAACGTCTTTACTGAAACGGGCCCATGATCTCATGGCATATGCTGGATTATACTCTGCTGGTCACTCTCACATGACGGCTAAACGTCTCAGTGTATGTTTTCCAGCTACAGAACTCTGGTGAGACCTGTGTACAGAGTGACCTACAGGAAAATCACTTCTCTGGAATGGCGATGCTGTCCGGGATTCCACGGGGAAGACTGCAGAGACGGTGAGGGAGCTCGAGAGTATCACTGAAGCTTTTGAGGGAATGACATTGACATTTATTAGCTGTGCCAAGACAATCATAACAATATTTTGTGGTTGGACTCTTGATTTGTGTAAGCAAGCAACCACATTAAACCACCCAAGGAGATCCCTTGCATTTAGTCTAACAGCTGGTCTGACAGAATCAATCTTGTAGAAAAAGTGAATGTGTTTGTTTTTCTCTCACTTTATGAGCACCACACACTCCAACATTCTTACGCTGGCATATACAGTTGTGGTTAGAATTATTGCCCCCCTTGGTAAATATGAACAAAGAAGCTATCCTTTCATTGAAGTAAAACAATTGAAAATGGGGGGAACTCTAGTGTTGCCCCGTCCTTCCCCCAGGACAGACGCTCGAGTTTTCTTCTGTAATGGCGGATGAGTTTGGAGATCAGAGCCCATTCCTTCACACAGAATCTCTCCAGATCCTTCAGATTCCAGCTCTTCTCTTCACTCCATCACTCATTCTCTATAGGGTTCAGCTCAGGCCTTCAGTTTGTGCTCACTGACACATTTCTGTGTTGATTTCGGATCATTGTCCTGATGGAAGATCCAACCACGGCCCATTATAAGATCTCCAGCAGGTTTTGATGTTTTATCTGCTGGTGTTTGCTTGAATCCATGATGCCGTGTGTCTGAACAAGAAGTCCAGGAGCAAAAACGCCGGCCCTGACATTAAAGATCCAGCGGTGTGTTTAACCGTGGCCATGGGCGGCTTCTGATCTCCATCTGGTGGGTTTGCCGCCCAAAAGCTCTTGTTTTAGTGTCATGTGACCACAGGTCCCGTCTGAGGGTCCAGTCGTGTCTGAACACTGAATATGCTGGAGTTTGTTTCTGGATTTGTGCTGATGGCGGAGCTGTTGGAGACAGTTTTTAGTCTTTCTGAGCCCAAGACTCGACTAATCTCTGCCATCTGTGATCTTGGAGAGTCTTTGTCCACTCAAACGCTCCTCCTCTCGTGCATTAGGACGACACACACACACACACACACACACACACACACACACACACACACACACACACACACACACACACACACACACACACTCTCACACACACACACACACACACACACACACACACACACACACACACACACACACACACACACACACACACACACACACACACACACACACACACACACACACACCCACACACACACACGTCCTCTTCCAGATTCAGAACATCTTTAGTGGACTGAACTTCTTCATTATTGCCCTGATGGTGGAAATGGGCATTTTCAGTGCTTTAGCTCTTTTCTTATTGTGTGAAGCTCAACAATCTTTAGTTGCACATCTGAACTATATTCTGTGCTTTTACTCATTGTGATGATGATTGAGGGAATTTGGCCTTCCTCATATTTATACTCCTGTGGGACAGGAAGTCATGGCTGGACCATCTCATGCTCATAGTCACACTGGTGTGATTAAAAACCATAAATATTAATGAGAATAGTAATTTTATTGATATTTTACTCATAAAACATTCTAGGGGTGCCAATAATTGTATCCAACGTGTTTTGGAGAAAAACATTTATTTCATAATGTGATTTTTTCCCCCCACATTAAATTCTTTACTTCAATGAAAGGTTAGATTTTTGGGAATTTTTTTAATGAAAGATAAAAGATAAAAAATGCAGATTTATTTCCACAGCCGGCTTTGCTCATATTTACCAAGGGTGCCAATAATTCTGTATTAACCTGGAGAAAATGCATTTTGGGATTGGCCATGACACAAAAATCTGCAATCAATCAAAATGAATATTTCTTCCAAGACTGAATTACCTGTATATCCGCTTTGTATTTATCTGGTAGTTATTTGGTAGTAAATAGAGCCAATGTATTGTAAGACCGCATGAATTCGCTCCAATGATCGGTAGCGAACCGCGGTGAAGGCCTTACGCGTTCAGTGTCTCAGCTGGAAGAATGGATTTGATTATAATATTCTTTATCTGACTCCATTTATCATAGTGGTCGCATTTAGAAGAGAATCCCAACCGATTGTTTGGTCATCTATATTTGGTAGTTAATCATACATTTGATCGTTCCGTTTTAACCCTTTGTTACAATTATAACGTTCCACATTGGAGATAGTTAATAATTACAGATTAATTCAGAAAGGATCAAAATGTAACAATTTATTAACAATCAAGTAAATGTAAAATGTCAATTACATCATAGACATAAATCTCTTCTAAAAGGAAACACAAATTCTGGTTATGGTTACACTTAAAATCGTTTCAAATAAATGTAAAACATAAACCATTAATTAAGCTCTGTAGGCCTCTGCCTAGAATGTTACCTGTGAGATAGAGAGAGAGAAAGAGAGAGATAGAGAGAGAGAGAGAGAGAGAGAAAGGGAGAGAGCTAAAGAACAGCTCTCTCCAGAGAAAGCCAGAGAAACCAAAGAGAGCCCTCTCAAGAGAAGGCAGAGAATTAAAAGAGAGCGAGCTACAGAATGCAATCCTTCTTTTATCCTCTTCCTGATGTCACCAAATTCAAAACTTACTCTTGTAAAACTGACCAATCAGACCAACCCGTGAGACATTTGAAAATAACCAATCAGACCAAACCTTCCCCCATTGTATCACAGGTGTGAAAACCTTTTGACCAGCCAGCCTTTTGTTCTTCAAACCCCAACTGGCCCCTCTGATGGCGTTAAGGTGGAGGGGGTTGAGTCAATTTCAATATCTTGATCACGACGATGGCAGTTAACAGCAAAGCAGATGATTTTGTCATATTTCAAATATCTTTGATTATTTTCCACCTTACAGTTCCCCGTTTGGCACCATTGGCCACAACCATTGAGTCCAAAGGTGGCATTGTCCACAAAGATATGCTTTCTGTTGTGTGTAGATGTTATTCTTCAGACTTCTCGTCCAGACTTGTTGCAAAAGCAGCTGATCAGTTTTCAGCCTTTGTTGTCCTTGTAGCCCTGCATGAGAACTTCATCATTGATATGCAAAAACGTCCATTGAAAACTTCACACCTCAAGAACAGTCGCTCTTTTGAGGCAGGACACAGGAGCGAACTTTTGCTGCGGGTATTCTGTGGTTAAAAGATCATTTAGCACAACAAAGAACAAAAGCATACATGGTATTTTTCAGTGGTCAGAAGTCTGATGTGGTCATATCAAAATGGTCTCCGGCAATAAGCCCTTAAATCGAAATACTTAATAAAGTGGTCAGGGTTTGAGAATAAAAAGAAGATTCCACAAGCTCGTACATTGTTTCTGGGAACATTGAAATAAAATGCATTATAACAAAACAAATCATTGTTGATTTTAAGTCCCCCTTTTCATGAGGAGTATTAGCAAAATATTCAGTGTAACCAAGACTCGGAAATCAAACTCAAAGTTCATCTAACTTTCCACTATTATACTAGTGGAATTTGAGCATTTTGGTTTGAATTTCTCAAAGGAAATGTAGCAAAAGTCAGTGCAATTGATACATTAAAAAAGATGGTACGCATCAATAAACCATAAAAGAAAAACAACAAATCAATCACATTTATGAAAGCATACATATATATAATAACCACTGTGTTTGTTCAGGAAACTTCCAATGTAATTAATGTAGATCTAAATATGATTAGTCATACAATAATGGGTATTCCTGGTAACAGAGTGTGTGTGTGTGTGTGTGTGTGTGTGTGTGTGTGTGTGTGTGTGTGTGTGTGTGTGTGTGTGTGTGTGTGTGTGTGTGTGTGTGTGTGTGTGTGTGTGTGTGTGTGTGTGTGTGTGTGTGTGTGTGTGTGTGTGTGTGTGAGTGTGTGTAGCTATCTGGATCTGTTAGTGTGAAAAGATGAACAATAGATCTTTAGTGATGTAACACTTTTAGACTCTATGTCATCTTTGTCGTTTATGATGTGTAGTGTTCAGCCTGAATAGATTTGGTCTATTCCAGGTGATGTTGTCGTGAGTGTAGGGTGTATTCTGTGTTAATGTTTTGGAGATGGGTGGAATATAATCAATATCAATCTGTGTTGCATAATTTAATTCCAGTTTTTTCACTGGGAGGTCATGTAGACATATTGTGAGGTGTGATTGACCCCATCAAATATATATAAAGATATTCGCACCCATCTCTCACATCTCAAGTTTTGAGATGCAGGGGGAGGGGGGCCTTTTGGCCGCCGTCCTCCAAGGAATTGCAAATTTAGAGAGAAACACAGTTAATTACTGCTGTTGTTTCTGTGTATTAACACTTCAGACTATTACAGTCATTTTGAGTGAAGGATGAATTGGTTTTCTATTATCTGTGCCACATTTAACAGCACAATTCCCCTCCTTTTTGGCACTGGGAATTGAACCAATGAAAAGTATTATAACTTTCTCAAATTAGAAATAGCAAAGGTCAGAGTTATTGAGTCCTGTTGCGATGAAGACATTTTCATGGTTAATGCAATTGTAATTCACACTGTAGCCAGATGGCAATTCTATGTTCCTGTTTATGGTTTACTGCAGCTATATGGGAAATAGCAGAGCTTGCATTATAGGAGACAAACAAATTCAACATTGACACATGCAACTTGAAATTGCTGTACAATTCCAGTATTAAAGTTATTCCAATTTACACAAGATACATGGCCTAGAATGCGTAGCATCTACGGCCTTTATCCTAAGTGTTTCATCACTTACAGTAAAGCAATCTTGTGTTTTAAAGAATAAACTTGACTAGTCTATGTGTATCTTGTAGCACAAACAACTATGTGTAATCAATGCGCGCAATGTGTTATACAATTACAAATTTGAAAATACAAACAGGATCATTGCAATCTGGGTGTTTTAATCTTGCTAAGAGGCTGCTAGCCCGCTCGCAAGTGAAGTTAATAGCTGAAGCCCTTGCATGAACACTGCAGTTAGCTCACTGATAGTTTGACCGGCAAATGAGCGCTGTTCTTTGCCTTTAGAAAGTAATTTCCTATTTTTCTGAAAATACGGCGGAGGTCGCCCGTTACCCAGTGACCAGCATTTTCCATCGACATGCCCGATTTTCTGACAGTATCTGCAAAACCTGTTCTCTTTGCCATTGGGTTGTCTGTTGGGTTGTCTGCTACCTTCTCCTGGAGTTTCAGTATATTCATGACTCTCGGATGCTTGCAAATCATCCTGCATCCCCTTAAGAGCTAAAATAGACACACTTTCTTGTGCATTTTCTGAACTAAATGCTTCAGATTCATTAGAGCAAGTCACCTCATCTACGAAGTGAACATGCTTTTTAATCCCATTGCTGTTAACCATTATGGCTTGAGTCAAGATGGCGCCGAGGACGGCCGCAACGTCGCAAGCTCTGCTGAAGCATTGTAGTTTTTTGTTTGTTCTGTTTATAGTTTTTGTGTTTTTTGTCTTGGATGTTGTCTGCCTTACTACGTACGACAGACAGACACTTTTGGACATTGGTTCGGCAATCGCACACCGAAAACCGGACTTTAAATTCATCAACGACGACACGCCGTTTACAAACACAGCAGCGGAACCCTTTGTCTGGGTGGCCCGGCCGCGGAGACGCGGCCGGAGAAGGGGCTGTAGAGCTGGCGTACTCGTCAGATTAAGACGCCGCGCAAACCGACCCCCGCTTCCCAGTATTTTACTGGCAAATGTTCAGTCTCTGGACAATAAACTCTGCGAGCTGAGAGCGCGGATCTCTTTCCAACGAGACACGAGGGACTGCTGCATTATCTGCCTTACAGAAACTTGGATGTCCGCTGAGATTCCAGACTCAGCCATCGAAACCACGGGGTTCTCCGTGCATCGGATGGACAGAGAAAAAGATCTCTCCGGGAAAAGCAAAGGCGGGGGTGTGTGTTTTATGATCAACCGATCCTGGTGTGATCAGAGGAACGTACACTCTATCAAGTCTTTCTGCTCTCCTGATCTGGAATTTCTCATGGTTCTGTGCCGACCATTCTGGCTACCGAGGGAATTCACCGCGGTCATCATCACAGCGGTGTATATTCCCCCACAAGCCGACACAGACCGGGCACTAAAGGAACTGTATAGGTCAGTGAGTGAGCAGGAAACCGCGCATCCTGAGGCTGCGTTTATTGTGACCGGGGACTTTAACAAAGCCAACTTCAAGCGCATCGCACCCAAATACCACCAACATGTTAGCATCAACACGCGAGGGAACCGTGTTTTAGACCACTGCTACTCCCCCTTCAAGGAGGGTTACAAGTCCCTCCCTCGCCCACCATTCGGCAAATCAGATCACGCGTCCATTCTACTTTTGCCCGCTTACAGGCAGAGACTGAAACAGGAAGCACCCGCCCTCAGAACCATCCAGTGCTGGTCAGACCAATCGGACTCTATGCTACAGGACTGTTTTGATCACGCGGACTGGGAGATGTTCCGGTCGGCCTCTGATGACGACATCGAGGTCTACGCCGATAGCGTAACGTGTTTCATCAGGAAGTGCGTAGATGACGTTGTTCCGACCAAAACAATTCGGCTGTACCCAAACCAGAAGCCGTGGATAAATGGGGATGTTCGCGCGGCACTCAATGCGCGGACCTTCGCCTTTAACTCCGGTAATGCGGAGGAGCATAAACAAGCAAGTTATGCCCTCCGGAAAACAATCAAAGCAGCAAAACGCCAGTACAGGGACAAGATTGAAGGACAGTTCAACACCACCGACTCCAGAAGCATGTGGAGGGGAATTAACACCATCACAGACTATAAAGGGAACACAAACTCCACCGTGAACACCGCTGCCTCTCTCCCGGACGAGCTCAACACCTTTTATGCTCGCTTTGAGGGAAATAACACCGCCCTCGCGGAGAGAGAGCTCGCGGCTGAAGATACAGAGGTTAGTGCACTCTCCGTATCTGTAGCGGATGTAACCCGATCCTTCCGGCGGGTGAACGTCCGAAAAGCTGCGGGTCCAGACGGGATTCCCGGCCGCGTCATCAGAGCGTGCGCGCGCCAACTGGCTGGAGTTTTCACGGACATTTTTAACCTGTCCCTCTCCCTGTCTGTGGTCCCCACATGCTTCAAAACGTCCACCATTGTTCCTGTACCTAAGCAGTCAAAAACACTCTGCTTAAACGACTGGCGTCCTGTTGCTCTGACCCCCATCATCAGCAAATGCTTTGAGAAACTAGTCAGAAACCACATCTGCTCTGTTCTCCCCCCCTCACTGGACCCACTGCAGTTTGCATACCGCAAAAACCGCTCCACTGATGATGCCATTTCATCAACAATTCACACTGCTCTCTCCCACCTGGAAAAGAGGAACACATATGTGAGAATGCTGTTTGTAGACTACAGCTCAGCATTCAACACCATTGTGCCCTCCATACTTGACATTAAACTCCGGGCTCTCGGCTTAAACAGCTTGTTATGCAGCTGGATCCTGGACTTCCTGTCAAACAGACGCCAGGTGGTCAGAATGGGCAGTAACATCTCCTCACCACTGACTCTCAACACTGGAGCCCCTCAGGGCTGTGTTCTCAGCCCACTCCTGTACTCTTTGTACACACATGACTGTGTGGCAACCCACAGCTCCAACACCATCATCAAGTTTGCTGACGATACGACGGTGGTAGGTCTCATCACTGACAATGATGAAACGGCCTACAGAGAGGAGGTGCACACTCTGACACGGTGGTGTCAGGAGCACAACCTCTCCCTCAACGTCAGCAAGACCAAGGAGCTGGTGGTCGACTTCAGGAGGAATGAGAGAGAACACCGCCCCATCACCATCGATGGAGCACCGGTGGAGAGAGTCAGCAGCTTCAAGTTCCTCGGTGTCCACATCACAGAGGAACTCTCATGGTCCGTCCACACCGAGGCCGTTGTGAAGAAGGCTCATCAGCGCCTTTTCTTCCTGCGACGGCTGAGGAGGTTTGGAATGAGCCGCCACATCCTCACACGGTTCTACACCTGCACCATAGAGAGCCTGCTGACTGGCTGCATCACCACCTGGTACGGCAACAGTACCGCCCGCAGCCGCAAAGCCCTGCAAAGGGTAGTGCGCACGGCCAGCTGCATCATCGGAGGTGAGCTTCCCTCCCTCCAGGACATTTATGTCAGGCGGTGTGTGAAGAGAGCTCAGAGGATCATCAGAGACTCTAGCCACCCGAGCCATGGGCTGCTCTCACTGATGCCATCAGGCAGACGGTACCGCAGCATCAGATCACGCACCAGCCGACTCCAGAACAGCTTCTTCCCACAAACAATCAGACTCCTTAACTCTTGACCCATCAGGATCATAACACACACTGGACAGAATATCACTCAGCACAACCCACTGTAGATAAACACACATTATATACACATTTATTTATCATACAGCATCTATTGCACTTTGGATTTCAATTTTTCAATCTGTGAATAATATTTTATACTGTACATTGTATATTATTATTACTATTATAGCGTAATGTATATTGTTTAGTGTATGTTTAGTGTATATTGTTTAAAGTATATGTATATTGTAAGTATGTGTATATTGTTTAAAGCTGTGAGAACTACACTCACATTGTGTAAATTATTTATTGTTTATTGTAGAGTTTACTGTGCTGTGAGTAATTGTGGGCGCATCAGTGTAATCTGATGCTGCTTTAAATGTTGTACATGTCATGTCATGACTACCATGTTGCTCGGAACTGCACCTAAGAATTTCACCTACTGTTGCACTTGTGCATATGTAGAGTGACAAATAAAGTGATTTGATTTGATTTGATTGATTTGATTTTTGATTTTGATTTTGATTTTGATTTTGATTTTGATTTGATTTTGATTTGATTTGATTTTGATTTTGATTTTGATGGGAGTAATGCACTTTTCAGCATTTAGCTTAGATTTCCATCTATTTTCTATTCTTGAGCCCCAGTCTACTATGGATTGGAATGTGTTTTTAACTGGATCGACGCCATTTGACAAAGCCCGTTGGATTGGGATGCCAGCATTATTTTTCACAAGTTGTAATAACGCGTCATGGTCTCGATCTGCATTTTCTAATCCTGAGTGTTCTCTGTAAGTTACCCATAACCGCTCGGCGTATGTCTCAAATGTTTCATCACTCGCCTGTTGGATTTCTAGTATTTTGCTCCAATCTGCGTGTGTCGGTCCCCTCATTTCTAATAATGCCTGTTTTAGTCGTTCATATATGGCTTCGTCTGTTTCGTTGCGGACTCGGTCTATTATGCTGCCAGACTTCATGCCTTCGGTTAGTTTCGGTCTGAGCTCTTCAGGGAGAGTGAGAAGTGCTATTTGCCACACGTCTCTAACTTCTAGCTTATACACCGTAGCCTGTAGCATCAATGTTTCCCAGTAGGGTTGAAACGGCCCTTTTCTTGGCATTACTCCAACGACTTGTTTGTGTCTGGAACATTCTTCGCAGGTTAACGGACGGCTGATCGTTGTGGTTTCGTCGTTCGCATTAGTCATAGTTTTAAGCACGGCGACCTTAACAGATTTCTTAGCTGTGTCGTTAGCTTTTGTGCGAGTCTTTATCAGGCTTCGTTGTTTTGGATGTTCAGGCATTAACACAGGAGCTCGGTTACGAGTTTGTGGCCTGTATCCTAACGCAGCGTCATCGTCATCACTATCATTTGGCTTCGCTAGCTCAAAAGTTTCATTCAGTGCTGCTTGTTTTACCGCGGCCACTGGAAATCCTGCATTATCACAACAATCTTCGAGAGCAGATATGTAATTATTGCGGGTTTGAAGTTTTCCTTGTAACTGATCAATTTTTGTTGCCATATTTTCACGCTGCCTAGCCCACTCAAGTTGCTCGTATGAGACTGATTCGACTTTTGATCTTAACTTTTGTAATTCGTCAGATCGCAATCTTTCAATTTCTTTGATATTTGCTATCGTTCGTTCGTTCTCGACCATTGTCTTGAGATCGTTACGACGAAGCAAATAAACAATTGCAGCGGGGATTTTCTTGTATTTTGATTCAGATTTGAGCTGTGCGCCCTTAGCAGAATACCAGGATATAATTTCGGTGTTACTCCATTTCAGGTTCAATCCTTTATCGCTTAATCGAACGAGGAGATCTTGTAATTGTACGCCTAAAATTGCCATAATTTCCTCATCTACACTGCTGCTGTTATTTCCCTGAAAAGTCATGTTTCACGTCTAATTCTTACACAATATCGGATTTCTACGGTTCCGATCTATAGTGGGCATACCGACCCGTTCTAGAAATGTGTCTATATGTGTGAGTTGCAAATAAAACTTTCCCTCAACAATTCTAAAAGGCAAAGAAGGTTTACTTACTCATTCTGGTCGGAGGGTCCGCTTTAATCCATTCACAAGATCAACAGAACAGCTGAGGAAAGAGAAGCTCAAATCTCTTGTTGATTTTAAATCCAATACTTCGCTGAAAACACGTTGCTCGTCTGCTCGCAACATCACGTATTCGGGGTCACCAACTGTAAGACCGCATGAATTCGCTCCAATGATCGGTAGCGAACCGCGGTGAAGGCCTTACGCGTTCAGTGTCTCAGCTGGAAGAATGGATTTGATTATAATATTCTTTATCTGACTCCATTTATCATAGTGGTCGCATTTAGAAGAGAATCCCAACCGATTGTTTGGTCATCTATATTTGGTAGTTAATCATACATTTGATCGTTCCGTTTTAACCCTTTGTTACAATTATAACGTTCCACATTGGAGATAGTTAATAATTACAGATTAATTCAGAAAGGATCAAAATGTAACAATTTATTAACAATCAAGTAAATGTAAAATGTCAATTACATCATAGACATAAATCTCTTCTAAAAGGAAACACAAATTCTGGTTATGGTTACACTTAAAATCGTTTCAAATAAATGTAAAACATAAACCATTAATTAAGCTCTGTAGGCCTCTGCCTAGAATGTTACCTGTGAGATAGAGAGAGAGAAAGAGAGAGATAGAGAGAGAGAGAGAGAGAGAGAAAGGGAGAGAGCTAAAGAACAGCTCTCTCCAGAGAAAGCCAGAGAAACCAAAGAGAGCCCTCTCAAGAGAAGGCAGAGAATTAAAAGAGAGCGAGCTACAGAATGCAATCCTTCTTTTATCCTCTTCCTGATGTCACCAAATTCAAAACTTACTCTTGTAAAACTGACCAATCAGACCAACCCGTGAGACATTTGAAAATAACCAATCAGACCAAACCTTCCCCCATTGTATCACAGGTGTGAAAACCTTTTGACCAGCCAGCCTTTTGTTCTTCAAACCCCAACTGGCCCCTCTGATGGCGTTAAGGTGGAGGGGGTTGAGTCAATTTCAATATCTTGATCACGACGATGGCAGTTAACAGCAAAGCAGATGATTTTGTCATATTTCAAATATCTTTGATTATTTTCCACCTTACAGTATCATTTTGTGGACTGTGCGATATTGAAGAAAAATGCGAAATGCGATATCCTTGTTCAATAATGCGATATTCGATATGCAATACGATATTGCATCAAGTGTGTAAAATCTATATAAATATAAAAAAAAAAATTATTTAAAAACTGAAAATGATATAATTTATGTGTTTCACATTCTTTCTGGGAAAAGAAAGCATCGCTGCACCTTCTGAAAGTGACCCGCAGTGTTTGAGCAAACATTTATGTCACAAATCTGACAATATAATTTTAACATCAATGTAAACGAACGTTTCGGTTACTAACGTAACCTCGGTTCCCTAAGATGAGGGAACGAGTATTGTGTTTTGCTAAAACGCTATGGGGGAATTCCTTTCCTCGAGATATTGAAGCAAATTTTTATCCAAAAATACCTTTTATACGCAGTGCAGCTGCACAACTCTCAGCAGGAAGCAGCTGCGTGCTGATTGGCTGTGCCGCTGCAACTGCAGCAACCTATAGCGAGACCGTGGGGCGGGACGGACCAATCAGGTCCTTCCAAATTCCCGCCACAAGGGGCAACAGAATTTACATAGCCTAGGGTATATAAGACCCACTATCGCAAGGTTAGTCAGGTTAATCGCGCTGTGACGTCAGCCGCGCGCTCATCTGCAGTGAGTCCAATACTGTTCCCAGAAACGAAACTTTCTGTGTGGGAGACAATAAACTCTTTGCCACGTTGATTCTGAGTCCCAAGCATTGTAAATGGTTGAGAAGCCAAGATCTGTGGTTTAATAACTGTATCTCTGACTGAGCTATTATGAGCCAGTCGTCGAGATAGTTGAGAATTCTCATTCCCCGAAGCCTCAGCGGGGTTAGCGCCGCTTCCATGCACTTTGTAAACGTGCGAGGGGCTAGAGATAGACCAAAAGGTAGCACCTTGTATTGGTATGCTTTCCCCTCGAAGGCGAATCTCAAGAATGGCCTGTGATGGGGGGCTATTTGTATGTGGAAATAGGCATCCTCTAGATCCACAGTGAAAAACCAATCTCCCGGGCGAATGTGCGCGAGGATTTGTTTCATTCTCAACATTCTGAACGGGCGCTTCATAAGGGCTTTGTTCAAATGTCTGAGATCTAGGATGGGTCTTAGACCACCGTCCTTTTTTGGTACAAGGAAGTAACGGCTGTAAAAGCCCGACTCGCTCTGTGAGGGGTGTACGGCTTCTACCGCTCCCTTTATTAACAGTTTTGATATCTCGGTTCGAAGCACGTGACTTTCATCGCTTCTCACCGTTGTCTCTTCCACGGCGCGAAAGCGCGGTGGTCTGCGAGCAAACTGTACCGAGTAACCTCGTTCTATTATGTTCAACACCCATTTCAAAATGCCGGGAATGGCCCACCAGGCCTCGGCCTTCAAAGCCAGGGGCTGAATTAATCTGTGGGGCGAGTCGCTGAGTAACAGGGACTCGGTGGCCCGAGAACCTTGCGCTAAGTTGGCGCTTATGAGGGAATTGTTTCCCGCCGCCTGAGTGCAGGGGGCCGGGGGACATACAGGGAGTGCAGAATTATTAGGCACGTTGATTTTCTGATCATATTTTTTTTCCAGGCACATTTGACCAATTCCAAACCACAGTAATCCTAATAACTACTATTGATTTAGTATTTAATAATGTATAAGTGATATATAATTGTTCATGAAGGCTGGAAATGAAAATCACCTTATATTCAGGTGTGCAGAATTATTAGGCATGTTTTCTTTTACAGATAAATTGAGCCAAAAAAGAGATTTAACTCAGACTGAAAAGTCAAAAAGTATTAAATGCCCATGAGAAGGATGCAATACTAATGCAATACTAGACATTGCCGTTAAGGCGTGACCATTGGACAGTGAAATGCTCGTTGGGTCAGCAGGATCTGACAAAAACAGGTGGCGGAGAAAAGACACCTGTTAACTGCAAAAGAATTAAGAATTCATCTTCCAGAATCTGGCAGTACGTTTTGGGAGTTCATTTTTAAGTCCATCTCTGCAAAACGGACTTCAGAATGGACTAAAATGAACTCCCAAAACGTACTGCCAGATTCTGGAAGATGAATTCTTCAAACAGTGGTACTAGAGGATGTGGTGCTGGTCCTTCAAGAGTCACTCTCAACCTATCTGTCCATAAAGCCTATAAAAAAAACCTTCTTCATGTATTTTACAACACTTCAGCTTGTGATTCTTATCTAGTGGGGGTCATTTTTTAGGATTCTTTACCTACCTGAAGTCTCTGAGATCCTGACACCTTCACTTCTGGAGACTCCAGGTAGGTTCAGCTCTGGAAAATGGTGGCGCTGGAGACTAAAGGGTTCCTGATGGTTTCACCCTTAATTCTTCACCTTAATTCTTAATTCTTTTGCAGTTAACAGGTGTCTTTTCTCCGCCACATGTTTTTGTCTGACCCTGCTGACCCAACGAGCATTTCACTGTCCAATGGTCATGCCTTAACTGCAATGTCTAGTATTGCATTAGTATTGCATCCTTCTCATGGGCATTTAATACTTTTTGACTTTTCAGTCTGAGTTAAATCTCTTTTATGGCTCAATTTATCTGTAAAAGAAAACATGCCTAATAATTCTGCACACCTGAATATAAGGTGATTTTCATTTCCAGCCTTCATGAACAATTATATATCACTTATACATTATTAAATACTAAATCAATAGTAGTTATTAGGATTACTGTGGTTTGGAATTGGTCAAATGTGCCTGGAAAAAAAATATGATCAGAAAATCAACGTGCCTAATAATTCTGCACTCCCTGTAGAGGATTGGTGCTTGTGTACAGGCGAGCGCGCTTGAGTGCGGGCTCGTTGACTATGAGAATAATGTTTCCAGCCACCTGAGTGCAGGGGGCTGGGGAACATGGGGGAGTGCTTGAGTGTAGGGGTACATGCTTTAATGCTGGCACACTGCCTACAGAGAAAAAGCTCTTTTTGTGACTCATATGGGTCGCCGTGAAAACGGCGTTTGTGTACAGGCGAGCGCGCTTGCTTGCGGGCTCGTTGGCTGTGAATGTGGCGTTCCCAGCCGCCTTGAAGGGAGCTGGGGAACGTTTTAGAAGAGAGCGAGGCGGTGCACCGGCCGAAGCGGGCACTATCCGCCTTCTCTTCATACCTCTGGCTAGGAAGGCTTCGGAGGCTCAGGTTTCGACACATTGCTGGGTCGTGGACCTCGCCGCTCCGGCGGTCTGCTGCGGCTCGTAGAGCGGGAACGCTGACCGGGCTTGGAAGCCGCGTGAGGCTGGCGAGCTGAAGGCGGCGCCTTGGTGGGCTGGGCTGGTCCAGCTTTAGCTTGACGGCTAGCGGAGGAGCTGGAACGCTTGGGCAGGAAATGTCGCATTGCCTGCGAAGCCTTCTGTGCCTCAGTGAAGCGCTCCGTGAACCCAACCACGGCGGAACCAAACAATCCTGAAGGCGAAATGGGCGCGTCCAGGAAAGCGGTCTTGTCCGTGTCCTTCATCTCCGTTAAGTTAAGCCACAAATGGCGCTCCAACACCGTCAGGCTGGTCATGCATCTGCCGATCGCCTGAGCATTGGCCTTGGTGGCGCGCAGGGCCAAGTCAGTGGCGCCGCGCAGATCCTTCAGAGCCTCGTTATCAGGAACAGACTCGTCCAGGGAACGGAGGAGTTTGGCCTGAAAGACTTGAAGCACCGCCATAGAGTGCAGCGCTGACGCCGCCTGGCCGGCGGAGGCGAATGCTCGACCGGCGAGGCTGGACGTAGTGCGGCAGGCTTTGGAAGGGTGCACAGCCTTTGACTGCCATCCTCTGGCGGAGGGCGGGCAAAGGTGTGCAGCGACAGCTTCCTCGAGGGGAGGAAGGGCTTGATATCCTTTTTTCTGAGCGCCATCGACTACCGAGAGCGCTGGAGAAAAAGAGGATTTGGCGCGAGAAGAAAATGGCGCCTTCCACGATTTTGTTAGCTCCTCGTGGACTTCTGGAAAGAAGGGAGCGGGTCTTTGAGCGGTCGGTTGACGGCGGTTCTCGAAATACCACTCATCCAGTCGGCTTCTCGTGGGCTCCTCGGGCTGAGACCAGTCAATGCCGAGGTCGTCCACGGCCTTGGTGAGCAAGCGCATAAGCTCAGTGTCAACTGAGGTTATGACGCCGCTAGCCGTCCGCGTCGAAATGGCGTGCTCCGAGGCGGCGTCCGACCACCCGCTCCCGGATGCAGCAAGGGAAAGGCTGTCATCCTCTTCCTCCTCCGGTCCGCCGAACGAAACAGCAGCAGCCGCCATGCGAGGGGAGCTGTGCTGCTCGTCGACGAACAACACGGGCGATGGCGAGGCACGCGGGGACATGCCCGGCGTGTGCTCGTCAGAGCGCTCCGGTGGCCTCTGGTCGCGACGTTTTTTCTTCCGTGGCTCTAGAGGCTGGGAGCACGGGACGGGATCCGAGTCGAAGCTGGCGAGCCGAGCCCGAAGGGTCTGCAGCGCCAGCTCGTCGCACTCAGGGCAGCCGCCCTGGTTGAGTGCAGCCTGCGTGTGGTCTCGTCCGAGACATGACACGCAGATGATGTGCCGATCCTCGTCCGCGATGAAACCTCTGCACGAGGCGCAGGAACGAGACATTTGCAACAACGTCTCGGCTCTTTTTGAATGTTTTAGAAAAACAGAAGGTATGAAAGGATATGGTGCCGGATGGCGCAGCTGGAAGGCAGGCTGAAGGCGGAGAATCCGACGTCCTCAGGCTGCGTGTTCCGCTGGGTGCGTGTCGATGGCAGGCTTCGATCCGGAGCTCAACGATTGCAAGTCGCTGAAGAAGAATTAATCTGACTAACCTTGCGAGAGTGGGTCTTATATACCCTAGGCTATGCAAATTCTGTTGCCCCTTGTGGCGGGAATTTGGAAGGACCTGATTGGTCCGTCCCGCCCCACGGTCTCGCTATAGGTTGCTGCAGTTGCAGCGGCACAGCCAATCAGCACGCAGCTGCTTCCTGCTGAGAGTTGTGCAGCTGCACTGCGTATAAAAGGTATTTTTGGATAAAAATTTGCTTCAATATCTCGAGGAAAGGAATTCCCCCATTGCGTTTTAGCAAAACGCAATACGAGAGTACTCTCGTAAGGGAACAAAACATGTAATGCCAATATTTAAATACCAAAAACTCTTTGCTTTGTACTTGCAGGTTTACTGTATTAGCAGGCTGTCACTTTAAGACCTAATGCACGGATCCTATTGACACACATTCGGTTTCTTTCCTCAACTGATATCGTTCACTTAAAGCATAACCGACTGTGTTTACATGAATACTCATCAAGACAGCCATTTTGACATAACTGTGTGTGTATTTGACAGTTTGAGTGTGTAACAAGACAAAAAGAACGGCTTGTGCCCTATTTCGGTGTGTGTGTCAGACATTAGACAGCACGAGACCGTAAGGAGTTGTTTTTCGCAAGTTATTGCGCTTAATAACTCTTTTTAACGTCAGCAAGTCACATCAGTTTCAGTCGTGTGCCCAGTCTATTCTCTGCTATATGCGTCGACCTAAAACGTACACTTTTCACAATGTTGAATTAGCCTATTAAAATCGTTCAGATATTGCGTGCCCTTGCGATATGCATATTGCGATATGTACATTTGAGATATTTCGATAATTTCGATATATTGTGCAGCCCTAGTATAAATACATAAAAATCTGAATGTATTCTAATGTCTAGTTCATGTCATATTGCTACTCCTGATGATCATAATCAAAACCAGCACAGCTCTGGGTCTTTGCATATTTGGGTAAACACATTTCAATTAACTCTGAAATAAATAGTTGGAAATGAGTCAATTCATTTTAATTCATTTGACACAGCACAGTTAGATGTGGTAGTGATCACAAGGGTCCAAATAATTTCTGACCGAATAAGGATAATTTACCCATGACACACATTCCCATGTTTTTCGGGATGCTGGTTTCCTGAAGCACTGGCCCGTCTGCGGTGTCTCTTTTTCAGATCATCCCCTGTGAGATGTGGATGATTTAGTTTGGGTCAAATCCAAGGGCGCCACGATCTCTGACATGGTGAATAAATCAGAAATCTTCATTCCCCATCCCTTTCTCCTTCCTCCTCCCTTTTCTCCCTCTCCATTGGGCTCATAGCTTCAGCCTGAGGCTGTCCGTCCCCTGGGTCTCAGGCCCCTCTGTGTTTGGTTTATTTAAGAACATATTTTTGGAATTTGGATTGTGACTCGTAGTCGAACAGCTCAAGTTAGGTCAAAGTCAGTCGTGTGAAATCCCAACGTTTTCATTTATTATGTGTAATGAGGCCTAAAGAAGAAATGCTGTGTCTGATTTCACTCATTATGAACTGTTTTACATTTCCGGGTTCGGGACATTAAACCAAAGCAGGGTGAACTTGTACATAGAATTTAGTTTTTGAACATTTTTTGCTGTAGCTCTGTGTATTTCTATGGCATCAAAGAGTAATTAGCTGGTGAAGAAGCGCATTTATTGTAGAGTTAAAGGGGTCATGAACTGAGAAATAAACTTTTGACATATGAGAGGTCATCATACTTTAAGAATATCCTGTAAGTTTCCGAACTGTTAGTCCAAAAACAGCTTTTATTGCACCCGAGCCCAGAGATGGACTCGTTGTGGATGAGCCTATAATAGATGGTGAAAGAGCGCCTCTGCAGAAGAAGATCAACGCCCACTTCATCATCACAGCTTTGGCCCCGCCCACTGGAGTGTTAGTGAGATGACGAGGAGAGACGAACTGACTAAAAATAACATGACCTTCCAAAGGATCCTAATGCTAGGAATGAGCTGATTTATTCTCAACAATGTGAACGTCTCAGTTGAGCATTATTTATTTGTGTTCGCTACATTTCACTGTGGATTCTTTGGGAAATCAGTCGCAGTTTCGCCGCAGACTTTTACGATATGGACTCGACAGTAACGCCACAACATGTGAGTAACCGTGTTCATTCTAAAGGCTGATCTGAGACCTGTGATTTCTGATATGTAATGATTCATGGCACATGAATGCCACCACAAAGTCGTAAAAACGATTGGAAAGCTCGGTATTTTCTTTAAGCCCTGTGTAAGTCAGTGAGAAACGTGTCAGAATACCACAATATTTATAGATATTTAGCGACGACATTGTCAGGCTTTTTTATTTACAACAAAATAATTCCCTGCGCAAAATATAATAGCATTGTGATATAACAATATAATATGTAATGATAAAGTTTATAGTGGCTTCATAAATTAATAAAAAATTTAAAAAATCGAAACGCACATGATGCACATTTGCTGTTCTTAATTTTCTAGAATTGGAGTTTAAAAACGTTGCTGTATTTTATTGTGTAGCACATTAAGAGAAGGTTGAACACTTGACGTCGCAAACAAGACTTCTCTACTTGTAAATACGAACTTCCCAGGAGGAACGCACCAAAATATAATGCTAAAATCAAACTGCCTTGAATGCACCAAAAAACTATGGTAGTGCCGCTCAGTGGACTCAAGGTGTTTGTGCATTTAAAAAAGATCCAGGCAATCTAATGGGCGAAAAAAAAAGTTGAACACTGGAAAAAAAAAAGCGATTTAATTGTGTACATCGGTCCCACATAAATAAAATAAATTAGGTTAAACAAACAAATTTGTTCATGTAACTTCAATATTATAGACTGAATCCATTTTAAAGGGGTCATAAATTGAGAAATCAACTTTCCTTTGAGCCTTTGATATATAAAAGTTCATCGTAAAATAAGAATATCCTGTACGTTTTGGAGCTGAAAACTTCCTTGTTAGTCAAAGAAAAGCTTTTATTGACACCAGACCCAGAAAACGAGAGATCTCAGAATATGCCACACCTTGATGTCATCGTATGGTGAAGCACCGCCTCAACAGAAGAGCAGCCCCGCCCACCGACTCGTGGAGCTAAACGGGTCTCGCTACCGAGCAATAAACATGCCGAAGAGAGTAAGATATTGCGCTGTGCCTGGCTTCCTTCAGATTCTAATATTAGGAATGTGTGATTGAACTTTATTTTTAATGAAGATCCAGCTCATGTGGGGAAGACACTGCGCGTTTGTTCGCTTCATTTCACCGCGGATTCATTTGTAAACAAGACACAGGTGGAGACTGGATTTGCAGACATATTGAGATTAAAACACAATGCTGTGCTTCTGGATCCGACAGGAACGCTGCAACACACTGATGTGAGTAAAACATGTGTTTATATGTGTTAGTGTTACATTGTTACAGATCGTTTGATATCTATTGATGATGTTGTGGAAGTTTTGAACATGCTGATTCGTCTGCAGTGAAGTTTTGCTGATGCACGTGATTGGCTTGTGGTTGCTTGTGTGTGTGTGTGTTAGTGATGCACGGTTCGCGGTTATATCCACCGATCGGGTGGACCAAGTAATACAAAAATAACATTTATATTAATAGCAGGTGGAGGAGAGATAAATCATTGTGTGTATTTGACATTTTGCAAGTCCTGTGGTGGCGAATCATTCCGGTTGCCGTTTCTCCACATTGGAAGTTTTCAAAAACAATTCCCCACATGTACTGACGGGGGAGCCGAAACTCATTATTATGCAAAACTGTTATCCAATCAGAGCAGTGGGCGTTTACTTCGAAGTCTCCAGTGCGGCACGCCCATAAAAACAGAGATTTCCTGGAGAGAGGCTCTAAACCAGGGGAGAAAATAGCCTATTACTTATTCATTATGATGTTTCTGAATGTAAAAATCACGCAAACGTCATAAGTTGACCTCAGACAACAGTATAAAAAATTCAAAAAGCCAGTTCATGACCCCTTTAAGTGATCCATTTAAGTAGTGTCAAAGTGAATTTTATACGGCTCGGCTCCCTGACATGATTCATCCACTTCAATTTCAATTTAATTTTAATGTTACACATCTGAATTATCATACTGCAAACTTTTAGCTAGCAATAGCACATATTAGTATCTTAAATGCTAAGCATTAAAAGCTCCTTCAACACAGCCGTTATGACATCTGATGTTTTAGTCCACAGGCTAAGTAAATGATCCGCTCTTCTCCACAATGGTAACTTTAATTTAAATTTCTCGAATAATTCCAACATAATTGAATATTAAACACTATTAAACACAATCAAGTCTCCCCCTTTCTCATCTCTCTCAAAAATACATAAAATAACACTTTTACATATAAAATAACAACATTTACTCCCTCTTGATTTAGCCATGTTCAAAGCATGCTGGGAACTAACAAGCCCCGCCCAGTTTCAGTTAATGCAACTCAAATCATTTATGTAACACAAATGGATTAAGTAAACTTCAATTTGACTTATATTTAAGTGGATTGAACACAGTCAAATTGACTTGGGAAAAAATGTATAGCAATTGTGTTGGCTCATTTTAACTAAGCAATTTGAACAAGCAGTAAAGATCGTTTATTTTAACTTAAGAACCAAATGTTTAGAACGGCATGTCACGCACAAGATGCTTCAAAAGACATGCTCAAACACATTAGCCCAGCACATATTTACATGGAAACACAGAAGTCCAGTGCAGTGGAATGCATTGAAGATTATTGTGAAGAAGGAAAAAAAGATGCGTTTAAAAGTTGAACTTATTTTAACTTGAGCAAGACACGAATGGTCAAACACATTAATCTATTCTAGAGCATGTTTACGCAGAACGGCTTCTGTGTGAACGGCCAATTGGAGAAAACTTAATTCTAATCGTTCTTCCCTCACTCAAAAAATGATATGTTGGATTTACTTTTTTTTTTTTATGTCAACAGGTTCCACGTAATTGGGTTATGTTGAATTCAATTAACATTGTTTATTTCAGTAAACTTAAGTTTTTTTTTTACGTAATTCAATACCATTTAGTTAAATCAGGTTAAAATTATTAATTTTGTACAAAACTATTCAATTTAATTATTCTAAAATTAATATAAAAAACAAACCAAAACTAGTAATCCAGTTTAATTGATTATTTCTATTTAGTGGAATACTATTTTTACAACATTTACAAAACGTTTACACAGTCTTATTGGCCAGCCAGAAGATGGTTATGTTACATCCATGGCCCAAAGTAGTTGTTTTTTATTATTAAAACAACTTTAATCGTTATTAGCAGGTCCTCATCCCAAGCACACGCTCTACACTTCACCACAATAACCTCCACAAACACTAACATAACACAAACTTTTAAATACCAACATAAAACATTAAGCATTAAAAAGTCTCTCCATTTTCTCATCTTGTTAAAAATGCATCAAATAGCAGGTTATTTAAACATTTACTCTCCGAATTCAGCCCCTTTGCAAAGCATGATGGGAAGTGAAAGTCTTGTTTGATTGGGTTACTTGATTGAAACATGATATTTCAAAAGGAAAACATCAAGTTATGTCAAAGAGTAACAGTTTTAAATCAGTTTAACATGAATCAATTACATTTGAACCAGAAACCCGATATACGTAATTGTGTTAAATCAAGAGGAATATCTTAAATAAAGTGAACAGCATCATAAAATTTTTTTTTTTGAGTCTGACATAATCGACACAATCTGTACAATTCATTTCCAAGTATTTATTCATTCGGTGAGCTATTTACCAGTAAGCTTTTGTCATCTAACCTCGGTTGTTGGAGCAAGCCAGATGTAAGAGTGAACAATCCAGCTATATATATATAAACAGAACTTCAAAAATAAACGTAAACTGATTAATTCTCCCCTGGAGTTATGGTTTAGATGTTTATTCATATCACTTTGACGGTTATTGAGAGTTGTGTGACTAGCTGAGGTCATGCTGAACCACATTAGTGATGTTTAGTCCTTCAGGAATGTACAGTGCCTTTTATTAAAAGACACCAGTGTGATGAAGTTGTTTGTTCATTAATGAAGACAAAGAAATCGTTTCCATCCATCAGATTAGTCAGCAAAATTGTGCACTTTTTGTTTCTGTCCGTCCCTGTTGGGTTAGCTCTGTTTTGTTTTTTAATGCTTTCCTTCTATATTGAGGCCAGCTCTTCTCTTCATCTCATTAAGTTTCCATATTAGTATATCAAGAAGTTGGATATGCTGAAAAGTGTAGCTTCATGTTTGACTAAGAATGAGTAGACGTCAAGGAATGCGAGAGTGTAAAGCTGTTGAGGTGTGGGAGGATGCTTGGGATGGACAGCTGGAAGAGATCCTTTGTCCCGTAACGCTATTCCAGTGTCACTAGAGAGGAACTCCCGGAGATAGCATGCAACAAATCAAAAATGCACTGTATTTGATGTGCAATTTCAATTGATATCTCATAATCCAGCGGTTTTCGAGCCGTTTTTGATGATGCACTAGTGATCAAAAGTTTCTTGAGCACTAAATCAGCATATTAGAATGATTTCTGGAGGATCATGTGACTGAATGCTGAGCTTCGTCATCAGGAAAATATATCAAAATATAAAACAGCTGTTGTATTGTATTATATATTATGAATAATTGTATTAATATTTCACAATATTACTGTTTTACTGTATTTTTTGTTCAAATAAGAGCCTTGGTGATGTAAAAGACTTCTATCTATAGACTTATGAAACATAAAAGACGTTAAAAACATTAAAGGGTTAGTTCACCCAAAAATGAAAATTCTATCATTAATTCCTCACCCTCATGTCGTTGGACACCCGTCAGACCTCCGTTCATCTTCAGACACAGATGAAGATATTTTAGTGTAAAGCTGATGCTGAGAAAGGCTTCAGATAGGCCTCCATTGGCATTCAGTACATTTACACTCACAAGACCCATAAAAGGCACTTAAAACGCCGTTACAAAGTCCATCTCACCACAGTGGCTCTACAATAATTTTACGATGCAACGACAATAGTTTTTGTGCGCAAAAAAAATCTAAATAACGCCTTTATCCAACTTGTTCTTGTCTTCCGTGTGTGTCTCCACGACGCATGCGTGAGAATATGACGCAGATCCGGCGTTCGGACACATGACCCAGAAGAGATTTGTTTACAAGCAGAGGAAGACTCGCGTGTCTAAGCTGTTGAATTCTACATTGATCGTGCTTTAGGTCTCGACGTAGTTCTCAAAATGGGGTTAAAGTGTGCATTTCATGGATTCCCGAACGCCGGATCTGCGTCATATTCTCACGCATGCGTCGTGGAGACACACACGGAAGACAAGAAGAGGTTGAATAAAGTCGTTATTTTGATTTTTTTTGCGCACAAAAAGTATTGTCGTCGCTTCGTAAAATTATTGTAGAGTCACTGTGGTGAGATGGACTTTGTAACGGCGTTTTAAGTGCCTTTTATGGGTCTTGTGAGTGTAAATGTACTGAATGCCAATGGAGGCCTATCTGAAGCCTTTCTCAGCATCAGCTTTACACTAAAATATCTTCATTTGTGTCTGAAGATGAACGGAGGTCTGACGGGTGTCGAACGACATGAGGGTGAGTCATTACTCAAAAATTACAAATCAAATTATTATCTGGAATTTTTTTAAACTTGCATTTGCATAATAAAGCAAACATACATAGTATGTTTTTCTACTCACTGTTAGAGTAATGACTAAACCTGACGAGCAATAAATATTATAAATATATATTATCAGCAATTATCGGGGTTCAAGCTTTTTAAAGCCTATATTATGTTTTCTTTAGCAAACATCTAACAAATCAGATCATAGATGGAAAAGACCATTTACAGCCAATACAGGCAATTTACCATTGTAAATATATGGTTTTTAAAGCATTTTAACAGTTATAGTGCCACCTATGTTCCAATCTCCATACAAGTTTGCAGACTTGTGTAGAACCATATGCCGCATGTGCCACCTATGTTCGTGAAGTTCCATTTATTTTGTTTATGAGTTATAGGCTTTTGTGTGCAATTGGCCGTACCCATTTTCTAGATATGTCTCTGTTATAGCTACCCAAAGGGTAAAGTTCAGCATTTTTTTTTTTTAAATTATTGATCTAGAGAATCCAGAGAATTGTACTGCGTTAGTTTTATACAAATTGAGTGAAAAACCTAGTAGTTTGCAAAAGTTTTTAGTTTTTTTTTTGATTGATTGACGGCAGTGTTGAGGCAAAGTTGTTTAGTATGAGGAGATCTATCAAATGATATGCATATTGTGTGGATGTGTGAGACACCACGTGATTACAGAGTCGATTTCTTTCAAAATTCTTACAGACCTATAGAGCGATGAGTCGAACATGCCCACCGAGTTTCATTCTGATTGGCCTCCATTAACCTTGTTTAATAGGTGCTCAAACTTCATTGGCTGATGGTAACCATGTTTTTCGAGACATCCCAATGTCCTCATAGACAATCATGGCTCCTTCGACCAAGACACTGCATGCCAATTTTCAAGTAAATCGGACTAATGGTTGCGTAGTTATAGCCATTTTCATGTTTTTTTTTCTGGTATAGCGCCACCAAGTGTCCAATCACCACAAGTTTTTTCATGTGACCAAAGATTGAGCCTATACACACGTGTACCAAGTTTGGTGAACATATCTCATTCCGTTCACGAGTTATAGCCATTTAAGTGAAAGTGGCCCATCCTTCTTTGAATATTTTGGCGCCCCTTATCAACCATGAATTGATGGTTAAACTTTTCATAATTATTGACTATCAGACTCCAGAGAATTGTTCTGCACTGGTTTGGTTCGTTCCGATTGGGCCAAAAACCTAGGAATAGTTTACAAAAGTAAAAAAATCCAAGACCAAGGATTCCAGCAATATAAGACACTTGAGCCTAGGACGGAGTCTAGGAGTCTAGAACGAATTTGACGCGCGTATAAATTGAGAGTTTGAAGCTAAATAGACGCGCTCCAGGAGAAATATGTCATAAAACACCTCTTTTACATTAAGACATTAAGAGTCACTCAAATGTGGTCCAGGCAACTCCTACATTATCTTCACTGCATGTATATTTAAATATCCTTAAAAAAAATGAAGTTATGAAACTTCTCTTTGCCCTCAGTCAAAACGATTTGGCAGACAACAAATGATGATTCATGAGACCAAAGATCGGCCGTTAGATCAGCACAAGATGAATTATATCTGATGTTTAACCACCACAGGACATCAGAGCCAGCGGCAGAAGGACTGGCCGAGGAAAGACTGCTCTCGCCGGGGTTAATGAGCGCCGCTGATCCACTGGAGCTCACACACACACACACACACACACCAGATCATATGTTCAACTCCACACACACCAGATCACATGTTCAACTCCACACACACCAGATCACATGTTCAACTCCACACACACCAGATCACATGTTCAACTCCACACACACACCAGATCACATGTTCAACTACACACACACCAGATCACATGTTCAACTCCACACACACCAGATCACATGTTCAACTCCACACACACCAGATCACATGTTCAACTCCACACACACCAGATCACATGTTCAACTCCACACACACACCAGATCACGTTCAACTACACACACACCAGATCACATGTTCAACTCCACACACACCAGATCACATGAGGCTTGTTCGACTTCACCCAGCGATGCGCAGACCGATCGGCGGCTGACTTGAAGCAGTGCATGCCGGTTAGAAATTTTGTCCGACTTGAGGCAGCGCCGACGCCACGTGACAGTGACGTATGTCAACAAAGTGCCGCGAGAGCGATTCGAGAGCAGCCGGCGATTACAGCCGGTGCAGTTTCTCCAAAGCAGCTGCTCGAGGCTGCACGGACTCTGATGACGACACAGCCGTTCCACGATTGGCCAGATTCACCGCATGACAGCGATCACGTGTGTTTCGTGTTTATTCTAAAACCTTCAGCTCCACTAATGCGCACAAATCTGTTTTTTATAACAGTAAAACCTCCTTTCATGTAGTCGCGATGTTATATTGTCATGTTTATCAAAATATAACTGATTAAAAACATAGACCCCACTTCATTGATAGTGTAGGCTTATATGTTGAACTTTATTCTTGTAAAAACACACGCTGTATTAAGCAGTGCATAAAGTATTACATGACAATAATGTCTCTGAAACATCTGTGTATTGCCAAATATTGCATTTATTTCACTTCAGCTGATAAAGTGTGCAAACACAGCGCGAGCGTCACCGCGGGAAGCAGAAAGTGTCCGACTTCACGTCGCCGTTTGCAGCTCCTCCCCGCCTGCACGCGGCTACTCTCGCCGATCAGTTGATTCCAGCCGCAGCCGATGTCGAACACACCTATGTTCAACTCCACACACACCAGATCACATGTTCAACTCCACACACACCAGATCACATGTTCAACTACACACACACCAGATCACATGTTCAACTCCACACACACCAGATCACATGTTCAACTCCACACACACCAGATCACATGTTCAACTCCACACACACCAGATCACATGTTCAACTCCACACACACCAGATCACATGTTCAACTCCACACACACCAGATCACATGATCAACTCCACACACAGCAGATCACATGTTCAACTCCACACACACCAGATCACATGTTCAACTCCACACACACCAGATCACATGTTCAACTCCACACACACCAGATCACATGTTCAACTCCACACACACCAGATCACATGTTCAACTCCACACACACCAGATCACATGATCAACTCCACACACAGCAGATCACATGTTCAACTCCACACACACCAGATCACATGTTCAACTCCACACACACCAGATCACATGTTCAACTCCACACACACCAGATCACATGTTCAACTCCACACACACACCAGATCACGTTCAACTCCACACACACCAGATCACATGTTCAACTCCACACACACCAGATCACATGTTCAACTCCACACACACCAGATCACATGTTCAACTCCACACACACCAGATCACATGTTCAACTCCACACACACCAGATCACATGTTCAACTACACACACACCAGATCACATGTTCAACTCCACACACACCAGATCACATGTTCAACTACACACACACCAGATCACATGTTCAACTCCACACACCAGATCACATGTTCAACTCCACACACACCAGATCACATGTTCAACTCCACACACACCAGATCACATGTTCAACTCCACACACACCAGATCACATGATCAACTACACACACACCAGATCACATGTTCAACTCCACACACACCAGATCACATGTTCAGAGAGGAGCTCTCTTTATAAACCACAGATTTGAGCTTTAAACAACTACATTCTCCCCTGAAAAACTCTTAAAACTACCTTTTGTGGCACAATAGTAGTATTTTTAAATTATGCAGGGTTTCTCATCACGTCACTTCACCATGTGACAGCAGCGAGCAGGCTCCTGATTGGTTAACATGACATCTTCAGTTTTCTGTGTGCCTCAACTGTTTTTAGCATTTAGTGCAGCTCTACTTTTGTACTTATTTGCTCTAACTTTTATGCATGCTGCAAATAACAGTGGTTTGGGGAGACCATGTGGTTAGATCCCTAAAAGACAGTCTAAACAAAGGGTTGGGGCGGTTTTGATAAGTGCATTTACTAAACAGTTAATTTAAAACTAGTCATTCATTTGATCAACAGTACTGCATAACAGCATGGCTCCCTGAGGGTTCCTGGATTCCAGTTCGGAGACCACTAAACCCTGATTGTTAGACTAGAGGCATTAGTCATTCATGGGAACAATTCCCATCAGCAGAATTACTTGGGTACTTCCCATAATGCCCTGGTCAGGGTCTTATCTATATCTATATAGTCGGCTCCAGCTGTCTTTCTTACTACCCCCATACTGGGTTTCCAGAAGGCCTGGCAGAGTTTCAAATCTATCACCTGCTCTACAAATTCCTTTAAATTGAGATTGTGATCAGTACGGCGAGCTGTGTGAGTGGCTGTGGGAAAATGGGATGTCTGTGGCGTGTTATCCCATGATTGATGAGGACGCGTGTGCTCCGGACCCTCAGCTGCCTGTGAGATCATCTCATTTCTGTGGTGGAGCACAGATGGACATGCCAATGAGTTCTACCTGTTTACTAGGGTAACATCTACAGCTATGAGCCCAAAACTGTGTCTGGTTAATGCATGGGGAATATGATCAGTGTGCAAATTATACAGTGACCAACAGGACACGTTCATTGGGCTTGTTTCAGTGTTTACTTCTTACCGTTTAACTTTAATGTCTTTGTTTGGACTTTCTTGTGGGGTTTGAGCCTCAATATCAACTCCATTTAGGGGTTAGGGGTCATAATGTTTCCTGGGGTGCACTTATAACGTTACTATGATTGTGATATAAAAAATGGATTTAGAAATAAAAGGCATTTTTCACTCTGGATTTTAGCCTCTGATTTGAACGCTCTGTTTGAAGGGGCGTGTCTACTGTGAGACTTCAGTGTAAACGCCCACTGCTGTGATTGGCTGCTGTGAAACTTCAGTGTAAACGCCCACTGCTGTGATTGGCTGCTGTGAGACTTCAGTGTAAACGCCCACTGCTGTGATTGGCCGCTGTGAGACTTCAGTGTAAACGCCCACTGCTGTGGTTGGCTGCTGATTATTACGGGAGTTTTGGTGCGAGTCCAGAACTCAGTCACTGATAAACTCTGTCTGATTGACAGCTCCAGTGATTGTTCTTTGATGGCTTTCTATATATAATTCAATCACAGTTTAAATAACAGACTATTTTCATCTACTAAGAGAAACGATGTGAAGTTGAGCGTTTAGTCACTGGTTTGATTTACTGACACACATGTGACTGTACATGAATCATTACATATCAGAAATCACAGGTCTCAGATCAGCCATTAGAATGAACACGGTTACTCACATGTTGTGGCGTTACTGTCGAGTCCATATGGTAAAAGTCTGCGGCGAAACTGCGACTGATTTCCCAAAGAATCCACAGTGAAATGTAGCGAACACAAATAAATAATGCTCAACTGAGACGTTCACATTGTTGAGAATAAATCAGCTCATTCCTAGCATTAGGATCCTCTGGAAGGTCGTGTTATTTTTAGTCAGTTCGTCTCTCCTCGTCATCTCACTAACACTCCAGTGGGCAGGGCCAAAGCTGTGATGATGAAGTGGGCGTTGATCTTCTTCTGCAGAGGCGCTCTTTCACCATCTATTATAGGCTCATCCACAACGTTTGTGTGCAAAAAAAGCTGTTTTTGGACTACCAGGAGATTCTTATAGTAAGTAATTAAATTACAGTAATTCATTAGTAATGCATTACACCCAACACTGACCATGAATATATATTTGTCTAAATGATCACAAAGGGTTGAAAATTATTATTTTTGCTCAAAATGACAATCACAGTTAATTTGCGACAAAATCTAAGTATCACCTGGTCAGCAACTTGTGTAAGAACATGCTATGCATCATAACATATAAAAACAATATTGCAAATAGATCAGAAACATGAACATCAGAATTTCAACAAATGCAAAACGCAGCTGTAAGGAGTGGTGTAGTTACAGCTGGAATCAACAGCTGTAAGACATCCACAACTTTATTCTGATTGTCACTAGAGAGCAACTCCCAGTGATATTATGTATTAAATGAAATGTCCACAAGATTCTTATTTGAATTATTTAGTTATTTATGTAGGTGCTTCACAAACCAAATAAGCAAAAGCAGACTCCTGCAATTACATTAATGTGCATTTTAAACTGAATTGAATTTAGATTTGTTTAGTCTGCTTGTATACTACACGCTTTAGGGGGGATGAACTTTCCAGCCAATGAATCCCAAAAGAGGAATGGCATGCAATTACCAGTCTTCCCGCAATGCATGTGCCCAGAGTATTTGTTTGAGGGCAGATGCAGAGACCGAAGATCACTCTAAAATATCTTGGGCTATTTTTTTCTACCCAAATCCTTTTTTTTGTATGTGTGTTACACAGATCCTGGGTCAGACGTAACAACCCAGTGTTTGGGTAGTTTTTGTGTTAGACAGATCCTGGGTCAGACATAACAACCCAGTGTTTGAGTAATGTTTGTGTTACTCAGATCCTGGGTCAGACGTAACAACCCAGTGTTTGGGTAGTTTTTGTGTTACACAGATCCTGCGTCAGACGTAACAACCCAGTGTTTGAGTAGTGTTTGTGTTACCCAGTTCCTGGGTCAGACATAACAACCCAGTGTTTGGGTAGTTTTTGTGTTACTCAGATCCTGGGTCAGACGTAACAACCCAGTGTTTGAGTAGTTTTTGTGTTACTCAAATTCTGGGTCAGACGTAACAACCCAGTGTTTGAGTAGTTTTTGTGTTACTCAGATCCTGGGTCAGACGTAACAACCCAGTGTTTGAGTAGTTTTTGTGTTACTCAAATTCTGGGTCAGACGTAACAACCCAGTGTTTGGGTAGTTTTTGTGTTACTCAGATCCTGGGTCAGACGTAACAACCCAGTGTTTGAGTAGTTTTTGTGTTACTCAGATCCTGGGTCAGACGTAACAACCCAGTGTTTGAGTAGTTTATGTGTTACCCAGATCCTGGGTCAGACGTAACAACCCAGTGTTTGAGTAGTGTTTGTGTTACACAGATCCTGGGTCAGACGTAACAACCCAGTGTTTGGGTAGTGTTTGTGTTACACAGATCCTGGGTCAGGCGTAACAACCCAGTGTTTGAGTAGTGTTTGTGTTACACAGATCCTGGGTCAGACGTAACAACCCAGTGTTTGAGTAGTGTTTGTGTTACTCAGATCCTGGGTCAGACGTAACAACCCAGTGTTTGCGTAGTGTTTGTGTTACACAGATCCTGGGTCAGACGTAACAACCCAGTGTTTGAGTAGTGTTTGTGTTACACAGATCCTGGGTCAGACGTAACAACCCAGTGTTTGAGTAGTGTTTGTGTTACACAGATCCTGGGTCAGATGTAACAACCCAGTGTTTGAGTAGTGTTTGTGTTACACAGATCCTGGGTCAGACGTAACAACCCAGTGTTTGAGTAGTGTTTGTGTTACTCAGATCCTGGGTCAGACGTAACAACCCAGTGTTTGCGTAGTGTTTGTGTTACACAGATCCTGGGTCAGACGTAACAACCCAGTGTTTGAGTAGTGTTTGTGTTACCCAGATCCTGGGTCAGACGTAACAACCCAGTGTTTGAGCAGTGTTTGTGTTACTCAGATCCTGGGTCAGACGTAACAACCCAGTGTTTGCGTAGTGTTTGTGTTACACAGATCCTGGGTCAGACGTAACAACCCAGTGTTTGGGTAGTGTTTGTGTTACACAGATCCTGGGTCAGATGTAACAACCCAGTGTTTGGGTAGTGTTTGTATTACACAGATCCTGGGTCAGACGTAACAACCCAGTGTTTGAGTAGTGTTTGTGTTACACAGATCCTGGGTCAGACGTAACAACCCAGTGTTTGAGTAGTGTTTGTGTTACACAGATCCTGGGTCAGACGTAACAACCCAGTGTTTGAGTAGTTTTTGTGTTACTCAGATCCTGGGTCAGACGTAACAACCCAGTGTTTGAGTAGTTTTTGTGTTACTCAGATCCTGGGTCAGACGTAACAACCCAGTGTTTGAGTAGTTTTTGTGTTACTCAGATCCTGGGTCAGACGTAACAACCCAGTGTTTGAGTAGTTTTTGTGTTACTCAGATCCTGGGTCAGACGTAACAACCCAGTGTTTGAGTAGTTTTTGTGTTACTCAGATCCTGGGTCAGACGTAACAACCCAGTGTTTGAGTAGTTTTTGTGTTACTCAGATCCTGGGTCAGACGTAACAACCCAGTGTTTGGGTAGTTTTTGTGTTACTCAGATCCTGGGTCAGACGTAACAACCCAGTGTTTGGGTAGTTTTTGTGTTACACAGATCCTGGGTCAGACGTAACAACCCAGTGTTTGAGTAGTTTGTGTTACCCAGATCCTGCGTCAGACGTAACAACCCAGTGTTTGAGTAGTGTTTGTGTTACACAGATCCTGGGTCAGACGTAACAACCCAGTGTTTGAGTAGTTTATGTGTTACCCAGATCCTGCGTCAGACGTAACAACCCAGTGTTTGCGTAGTGTTTGTGTTACACAGATCCTGGGTCAGACGTAACAACCCAGTGTTTGAGTAGTGTTTGTGTTACCCAGATCCTGGGTCAGACGTAACAACCCAGTGTTTGAGCAGTGTTTGTGTTACTCAGATCCTGGGTCAGACGTAACAACCCAGTGTTTGAGTAGTGTTTGTGTTACACAGATCCTGGGTCAGACGTAACAACCCAGTGTTTGAGTAGTGTTTGTGTTACACAGATCCTGGGTCAGATGTAACAACCCAGTGTTTGAGTAGTGTTTGTGTTACACAGATCCTGGGTCAGACGTAACAACCCAGTGTTTGAGTAGTGTTTGTGTTACTCAGATCCTGGGTCAGACGTAACAACCCAGTGTTTGCGTAGTGTTTGTGTTACACAGATCCTGGGTCAGACGTAACAACCCAGTGTTTGAGTAGTGTTTGTGTTACCCAGATCCTGGGTCAGATGTAACAACCCAGTGTTTGAGCAGTGTTTGTGTTACTCAGATCCTGGGTCAGATGTAACAACCCAGTGTTTGAGTAGTGTTTGTGTTACACAGATCCTGGGTCAGACGTAACAACCCAGTGTTTGAGTAGTGTTTGTGTTACTCAGATCCTGGGTCAGACGTAACAACCCAGTGTTTGCGTAGTGTTTGTGTTACACAGATCCTGGGTCAGACGTAACAACCCAGTGTTTGAGTAGTGTTTGTGTTACCCAGATCCTGGGTCAGATGTAACAACCCAGTGTTTGAGCAGTGTTTGTGTTACTCAGATCCTGGGTCAGACGTAACAACCCAGTGTTTGCGTAGTGTTTGTGTTACACAGATCCTGGGTCAGACGTAACAACCCAGTGTTTGGGTAGTGTTTGTGTTACACAGATCCTGGGTCAGATGTAACAACCCAGTGTTTGGGTAGTGTTTGTATTACACAGATCCTGGGTCAGACGTAACAACCCAGTGTTTGAGTAGTGTTTGTGTTACACAGATCCTGGGTCAGACGTAACAACCCAGTGTTTGAGTAGTGTTTGTGTTACACAGATCCTGGGTCAGACGTAACAACCCAGTGTTTGAGTAGTTTTTGTGTTACTCAGATCCTGGGTCAGACGTAACAACCCAGTGTTTGAGTAGTTTTTGTGTTACTCAGATCCTGGGTCAGACGTAACAACCCAGTGTTTGAGTAGTTTTTGTGTTACTCAGATCCTGGGTCAGACGTAACAACCCAGTGTTTGAGTAGTTTTTGTGTTACTCAGATCCTGGGTCAGACGTAACAACCCAGTGTTTGAGTAGTTTTTGTGTTACTCAGATCCTGGGTCAGACGTAACAACCCAGTGTTTGAGTAGTTTTTGTGTTACTCAGATCCTGGGTCAGACGTAACAACCCAGTGTTTGGGTAGTTTTTGTGTTACTCAGATCCTGGGTCAGACGTAACAACCCAGTGTTTGGGTAGTTTTTGTGTTACACAGATCCTGGGTCAGACGTAACAACCCAGTGTTTGAGTAGTTTGTGTTACCCAGATCCTGCGTCAGACGTAACAACCCAGTGTTTGAGTAGTGTTTGTGTTACACAGATCCTGGGTCAGACGTAACAACCCAGTGTTTGAGTAGTTTATGTGTTACCCAGATCCTGCGTCAGACGTAACAACCCAGTGTTTGCGTAGTGTTTGTGTTACACAGATCCTGGGTCAGACGTAACAACCCAGTGTTTGAGTAGTGTTTGTGTTACCCAGATCCTGGGTCAGACGTAACAACCCAGTGTTTGAGCAGTGTTTGTGTTACTCAGATCCTGGGTCAGACGTAACAACCCAGTGTTTGCGTAGTGTTTGTGTTACACAGATCCTGGGTCAGACGTAACAACCCAGTGTTTGGGTAGTGTTTGTGTTACACAGATCCTGGGTCAGATGTAACAACCCAGTGTTTGGGTAGTGTTTGTATTACACAGATCCTGGGTCAGACGTAACAACCCAGTGTTTGAGTAGTGTTTGTGTTACACAGATCCTGGGTCAGACGTAACAACCCAGTGTTTGAGTAGTGTTTGTGTTACACAGATCCTGGGTCAGACGTAACAACCCAGTGTTTGAGTAGTTTTTGTGTTACTCAGATCCTGGGTCAGACGTAACAACCCAGTGTTTGAGTAGTTTTTGTGTTACTCAGATCCTGGGTCAGACGTAACAACCCAGTGTTTGAGTAGTTTTTGTGTTACTCAGATCCTGGGTCAGACGTAACAACCCAGTGTTTGGGTAGTTTTTGTGTTACTCAGATCCTGGGTCAGACGTAACAACCCAGTGTTTGGGTAGTTTTTGTGTTACTCAGATCCTGGGTCAGACGTAACAACCCAGTGTTTGGGTAGTGTTTGTGTTACACAGATCCTGGGTCAGACGTAACAACCCAGTGTTTGAGTAGTTTATGTGTTACCCAGATCCTGGGTCAGACGTAACAACCCAGTGTTTGCGTAGTGTTTGTGTTACACAGATCCTGGGTCAGACGTAACAACCCAGTGTTTGGGTAGTGTTTGTGTTACACAGATCCTGGGTCAGACGTAACAACCCAGTGTTTGGGTAGTGTTTGTGTTACACAGATCCTGGGTCAGACGTAACAACCCAGTGTTTGAGTAGTGTTTGTGTTACACAGATCCTGGGTCAGACGTAACAACCCAGTGTTTGAGTAGTGTTTGTGTTACTCAGATCCTGGGTCAGACGTAACAACCCAGTGTTTGCGTAGTGTTTGTGTTACACAGATCCTGGGTCAGACGTAACAACCCAGTGTTTGGGTAGTGTTTGTGTTACACAGATCCTGGGTCAGATGTAACAACCCAGTGTTTGGGTAGTGTTTGTGTTACACAGATCCTGGGTCAGACGTAACAACCCAGTGTTTGAGTAGTGTTTGTGTTACACAGATCCTGGGTCAGACGTAACAACCCAGTGTTTGAGTAGTGTTTGTGTTACACAGATCCTGGGTCAGACGTAACAACCCAGTGTTTGGGTAGTTTTTGTGTTAGCCAGATCCTGGGTCAGACGTAACAACCCAGTGTTTGAGTAGTGTTTGTTTTACCCAGTTCCTGGGTCAGACGTAACAACCCAGTGTTTGGGTAGTGTTTGTGTTACACAGATCCTGGGTCAGACGTAACAACCCAGTGTTTGGGTAGTTTTTGTGTTACACAGATCCTGGGTCAGACGTAACAACCCAGTGTTTGAGTAGTTTGTGTTACCCAGATCCTGCGTCAGACGTAACAACCCAGTGTTTGAGTAGTGTTTGTGTTACACAGATCCTGGGTCAGACGTAACAACCCAGTGTTTGAGTAGTTTATGTGTTACCCAGATCCTGCGTCAGACGTAACAACCCAGTGTTTGAGTAGTGTTTGTGTTACACAGATCCTGGGTCAGACGTAACAACCCAGTGTTTGGGTAGTGTTTGTGTTACACAGATCCTGGGTCAGACGTAACAACCCAGTGTTTGAGTAGTGTTTGTGTTACCCAGTTCCTGGATCAGACGTAACAACCCAGTGTTTGGGTAGTGTTTGTGTTACACAGATCCTGGATCAGACGTAACAACCCAGTGTTTGGGTAGTGTTTGTGTTACCCAGTTCCTGGGTCAGACGTAACAACCCAGTGTTTGGGTAGTGTTTGTTTTACACAGATCCTGGATCAGACGTAAAAACCCAGTGTTTGAGTAGTTTTTGTGTTACTCAGATCCTGGGTCAGACGTAACAACCCAGTGTTTGGGTAGTTTTTGTGTTACTTAGATCCTGGGTCAGACGTAACAACCCAGTCTTTGAGTAGTTTTTGTGTTACACAGATCCAGGGTCAGACGTAACAACCCATTGTTTGAGTAGTGTTTGTGTTACACAGATCCAGGGTCAGACGTAACAACCCAGTGTTTGGGTAGTGTTTGTGTTACACAAATCCTGGGTCAGACGTAACAACCCAGTGTTTGAGTAGTTTTTGTGTTACTCAGATCCTGGGTCAGACGTAACAACCCAGTGTTTGAGTAGTGTTTGTGTTACTCAGATTCTGGGTCAGACGTAACAACCCAGTGTTTGGGTATTTTTTGTGTTACTCAGATCCTGGGTCAGACGTAACAACCCAGTGTTTGGGTAGTTTTTGTGTTACTCAGATCCTGGGTCAGACGTAACAACCAGTGTTTGTGTAGTTTTTGTGTTACTCAGATTCTGGGTCAGACGTAACAACCCAGTGTTTGTGTAGTTTTTGTGTTACTCAGATTCTGGGTCAGACGTAACAACCCAGTGTTTGAGTAGTGTTTGTGTTACACAGATCCTGGGTCAGACGTAACAACCCAGTGTTTGAGTAGTGTTTGTGTTACACAGATCCTGGGTCAGACGTAACAACCCAGTGTTTGGGTAGTTTTTGTGTTAGCCAGATCCTGGGTCAGACGTAACAACCCAGTGTTTGAGTAGTGTTTGTGTTACCCAGTTCCTGGGTCAGACGTAACAACCCAGTGTTTGGGTAGTGTTTGTGTTACACAGATCCTGGGTCAGACGTAACAACCCAGTGTTTGGGTAGTTTTTGTGTTACACAGATCCTGGGTCAGACGTAACAACCCAGTGTTTGAGTAGTTTGTGTTACCCAGATCCTGCGTCAGACGTAACAACCCAGTGTTTGAGTAGTGTTTGTGTTACACAGATCCTGGGTCAGACGTAACAACCCAGTGTTTGAGTAGTTTATGTGTTACCCAGATCCTGCGTCAGACGTAACAACCCAGTGTTTGAGTAGTGTTTGTGTTACACAGATCCTGGGTCAGACGTAACAACCCAGTGTTTGGGTAGTGTTTGTGTTACACAGATCCTGGGTCAGACGTAACAACCCAGTGTTTGAGTAGTGTTTGTGTTACCCAGTTCCTGGATCAGACGTAACAACCCAGTGTTTGGGTAGTGTTTGTGTTACACAGATCCTGGATCAGACGTAACAACCCAGTGTTTGGGTAGTGTTTGTGTTACCCAGTTCCTGGGTCAGACGTAACAACCCAGTGTTTGGGTAGTGTTTGTTTTACACAGATCCTGGATCAGACGTAAAAACCCAGTGTTTGAGTAGTTTTTGTGTTACTCAGATCCTGGGTCAGACGTAACAACCCAGTGTTTGGGTAGTTTTTGTGTTACTTAGATCCTGGGTCAGACGTAACAACCCAGTCTTTGAGTAGTTTTTGTGTTACACAGATCCAGGGTCAGACGTAACAACCCATTGTTTGAGTAGTGTTTGTGTTACACAGATCCAGGGTCAGACGTAACAACCCAGTGTTTGGGTAGTGTTTGTGTTACACAAATCCTGGGTCAGACGTAACAACCCAGTGTTTGAGTAGTTTTTGTGTTACTCAGATCCTGGGTCAGACGTAACAACCCAGTGTTTGAGTAGTGTTTGTGTTACTCAGATTCTGGGTCAGACGTAACAACCCAGTGTTTGGGTATTTTTTGTGTTACTCAGATCCTGGGTCAGACGTAACAACCCAGTGTTTGGGTAGTGTTTGTGTTACACAAATCCTGGGTCAGACGTAACAACCAGTGTTTGAGTAGTGTTTGTGTTACTCAGATCCTGGGTCAGACGTAACAACCCAGTGTTTGGGTAGTGTTTGTGTTACACAAATCCTGGGTCAGACGTAACAACCCAGTGTTTGAGTAGTGTTTGTGTTACTCAGATCCTGGGTCAGACGTAACAACCCAGTGTTTGGGTAGTGTTTGTGTTACACAAATCCTGGGTCAGACGTAACAACCCAGTGTTTGAGTAGTGTTTGTGTTACTCAGATCCTGGGTCAGACGTAACAACCCAGTGTTTGCGTAGTGTTTGTGTTACACAAATCCTGGGTCAGACGTAACAACCCAGTGTTTGAGTAGTGTTTGTGTTACTCAGATCCTGGGTCAGACGTAACAACCCAGTGTTTGAGTAGTGTTTGTGTTACACAGATCCTGGGTCAGACGTAACAACCCAGTGTTTGGGTAGTGTTTGTGTTACACAAATCCTGGGTCAGACGTAACAACCAGTGTTTTTCCTATATTTACCCAGCCCTTGGGTTGTTTGTAACCCACTGTTTTTTAGAGTGAAACGTGTATTTAGCATAGGGGGGGGGGAAGTTGATGACGCACAATCTGTAGATTTGGTAATACAGCTTATTCCAATTCTGTATGAAACTGATTAATTGTATCATATTTTACCAATAAACCCTTTATAAACTGCATTCACCCATGCAGAAGTATCTCATGTCTCCATAATCTCTGAAAACCCCATCAGTCTCTGCCAGAAGGCTGTGATTGGGTGTGGAGTCTTCATGTGGTCAGCTCGCATGTGTGATTTGTGTATTTGTTCTTCTTGAGTCGCACTCTGCTTTGGTACATCAATACATCACTGATGTGTGCGCTGGCACGTGTTTGCATAACTTTATTAACCATGTCAGTTTTAATAAAATCGCTGTGCTCGATCCAAAAATGTTTAAGCCTTTACTCGCATCTGTGAAAAGCATAAGGGCCTGGCGTCTGCAGATCCCATCGTGCTGCTCTTCTTTACTGCTCATCCTTTGGGTGTTTTTCCAGAATACCCCGACGTTCATTTATCCACTGATCTGAGAGCAGTCCGGTGTCCACACGGAGAACAGGCATGTCAGACAGCTGAACATTTCATTCTGCGTTTTCATAGTCTGCCAAACTTTGACTTGCACACAGCCTTCTGTCATACATCACACAGTGCCATACAAAGTAAATACTACAGAACTTGTGCCATACACAGATAAAGAGTGAATGGCATCCTTTGGGTTTAGCATTTCCTCGAGGAGCAGACGTCCTTTAATGCAGTCCTTATGGCTTTCCACCATGAAAAGCAGAGACATGTCAACTGTTCTGCTCTGCTGGATGTGTATATTGTGGTGAGCTGTGACAAATTTGTTCCTTTGCGCTTCATGGGATGAGCTAATGTCCCTTCATGAGGTCTGGCATCCAAACTGTTCCTGATGACACTGCGACATGCTTGTGGCCTTTAGTTTTGCATTTAAGTCAATTGAGAGCAGATGATGAAGAAACTCAATAGATGTAGTCTGGTTTATTTCATTGGTTCGTTTGAATGTCCTGGTATTTTATGTCTTTTAATCCAAATGTAATCTTCTGTACCAGTTAGTTTCTTTATTTTAAGCTGTGCTTAGTTCCTGATGGATTAAAGTCCTGTTCTACATTTGTTTCTCATTCAGTTTCACAGAGGACATTGTAGCTTTAATAAGGATTCATCTATATTTAATGTATTATTTATGCGGTTAAGACAGTAAAGTGTTTGATAACTCACAGGTAAACAGGTAAATATGACATTTATTATAATGGGTTTATGTGAAGATTAAGTTCACTTAAATTAAAAGCCTAATAAATGTTGAAATTGATATCTTTCAATGATCCTGTGATGTTGAATGTCCATGATTAATGTTTCATAGAGACATCAGTATCAGTATTAGTGTCATTATGTTTCCATCCACCTATTTTTATGCGCATTTTGGGATATCTCATCAAAAAATGCTGAATGGAAACGCCAAGATGCGCATAAATTCTAAAAATGCGCATAAAAACGTATGCGCTCGTTTGAGTCGGAGACATTTTCTATCCGATACGAAAACATGCGCATAAACTATGATGGAAATGCATTATCAAATAAATTCCTTGATGCACATAAAAAAAAATAATGTGACTTTTGCGATGTAACCGAATAACTGCACTTAACCAGCGGAAAAATCTTGTTTGCAAAACATCTGAAATGCTGTTTTGGTCTTTCCGAAGTCTGTTGTCAAAGATGCTCGGTATATTTCACTCCTGTCTTACACGACTGCGTTCACAAACAGCACATCTGCCTCTGAAAGCATGACAACACGTTTATTGAGACGCACAAGTTTCTCTGAGACGCAAATC
Organism: Gobio gobio; assembly: GCF_949357685.1. NCBI lineage: Eukaryota > Metazoa > Chordata > Actinopteri > Cypriniformes > Gobionidae > Gobio > Gobio gobio. Next base: position 2,550,832 of record NC_137118.1, read on the forward strand.
ATTTATTATATACAAAAATAATTATATATATGGTGGCTTCTTAGGGATTTCTTTAGCGGTAGTTTATCAGGAAGTGACGATTATGTTCTCTTCGACTCACTGGATCTAAACGGTGCTTTATTCGCAAATTTTTTACGCGATATTGCATATTTGCGCATAAACTACATTCGCAACTTTGGATGGAAACATAGCTAGTGTGTCACGATTCACCAGTGAGAGTTTTCGTGATCACCACCAGAGGGCACTCCACCCCGGACTGTCATTCCATCAAAGACTACATTACCCATAATCCTTTGCCCAGACTCATCAACACTCATTGTTTACACCTGTGTCTCATTTACCTCGTTAGCCTATATAAACCATGTTCACTCTGTAACGTACTGCTCTGAGACAGAAGGTTGACGATCCAAATGCAGCTTTATTTTAAAGGGTAATCCACACTTGTAGTCAACAAACTGACAATCAGTCCAATAGGGATGTCGAAATTAATCGTTTCTTCGATGTATCGCGACGCAGTCGAGGACGATTCGTTATCGGTTCAGTTATAGACTTAACCAATTAGACTCCCCCTGAAATTGCCTCATCGACGCGGCATCCTCAATAAACCCATCTCCGGCGTGATGACTCCGATTGTTCGAATACTACAATTGAATAATTCTGAAATCGATATGTCATCCTCAATAAACCCGTCTCCGGCGTGATGACTCTGATTGTTCGAATACTACAATTTAATAATTCTTAAATCGATATGTCATCCTCAATAAACCCGTCTCCGGCGTGATGACTCCGATTGTTTGAATATTACCATTTAATAATTCTTAAATCGATATGTCATCCTCAATAAACCCGTCTCCGGCGTGATGACTCCGATTGTTCGAATATTACAATTTAATAATTCTTAAATCGATATGTCATCCTCAATAAACCCGTCTCCGGCGTGATGACTCCGATTGTTTGAATATTACAATTTAATAATTCTTAAATCGATATGTCATCCTCAATATACCCGTCTCCAGCGTGTTGACTCCGATCCTTCGAATATTCCGATCTATTATGACCTCTGACCTGTAAAGTTGTCAGAATAATAATAATACGCTGTTTGTTAATTGGCCAGAGGAGAACTGCCCCCCCGACTGAGCCTGGTTTCTCCCAAGGTTTATTTTCCTCCATTCTGCTCCTGATGGGGTTTGGGTTTCCTTGCCACTGTTGCCTCTGGCTTGGCGTGCTCAGTTGGGGACACTACATTTTTCAACTAAATATCCAAATAAATCTAATTATTAAACTAAATTACTGATCTAAAGCCCACACTGTCACTGTATGATAATTGAAATGAGCTGATGACATCAGCGTTTTCTCCAGAACGACTGTACGGCTGAATAAAATTATGTTGCATTGTTTTCCTGTTTAACACTGTGAAGCTGCTTTGAAACAATCTGCATTGTTAAAAGCGCTATATAAATAAAGTTGACTATGACCGATTCTAATGCACTGATTCTTTTCTGCCATCATTTGTCACACACGTGTTGTTGCGGTAGAGGGAGGAGAGACGCGAGTGAGAGTAATTAAAATACTCCAACTTCTTTAAAAGACGACATCTGGGCATCTCTACTTACGTCTCTACTTTAAAAGACGTCCCTCGTGCCTGTTCTTCGATTACTCTTTTGCCGGTGTCCCCTGCCTTGTTTGCTTGTTTGGATTGCCTGCCTGGATATTGGCCTGTGCTTTGGATTATGTGTCTGGATTGTCCCTCTAATAAAAGCTGCATTTGTCCAACCTTTTAAAGTCTCTGAGCGGTTCGTAACATGTAACAATGACACTGTAAAATTAAAGGGTAACTTCAGTGATTTAGCATTAGGCTTTGTATCAGTAGAAACCCGGTCGTATATTCACATTATGGTACTTTCCCCCCTCGTGTCCCCCTGAGACGAGAGAATTATGCATTTTATTTCTGGAAAAATTCCTCCGATGACGCAAATATCGTCATTTTGCGTCATCTGAGGATTTTTTGGCCAGAGGCAAAGACTACAGCCACTAGATGGAGCTGTTCCTCATGTTATCAACCGCCCATAGGGGAGAGATCTCACACACAGAATGTAAGACACTGACGGCCACACAGACATTCATAACAGAGCGATGCAGAGCAAAGAGAGTGTTTCAACTTTTCAATTACTTCCTGTGATAGTTTAGCTTCCATATGCGATCAGAAAACATGCCAGACTGGAGCTTAACGTACGTTTGTGACGTGACTTTCGTTCGGCTCACTCCTACTTTAGTGAAAAGACACGTTCAGTTTTTAATTGTAGTGTTTATTCTCTAACAGAACGAAATGATTGTATTAATATGAAGATCAAAACGACGGTGTAGGGAGTGGCCTCGTAGGGCAGCGAAGGAAGTGCATTCTGGGAGTTGTTGTCTTTCATCCACATGAGAAAAAAAATACATTTTCTGTCTTTTCTCAGTCTAGAAGGCACCAAATTCAAAAATAATTTAACATTTCTACTGCATAAATGACCCAGTTTAAATACAAAGCTTAATGCTAAATCACTGAAGTTACCCTTTAAAGAAGTGATGAATTGAGAAATCAACTTTCCTTTGAGCCTTTGATATATAAAAGTTCATGGTGATATAAGAATATCCTGTAAGTTTCAGAGCTGAAAACGTCCTTGTTAGTCAAAGAAAAGCTTTTATTGACACCAGACCCAGAAAACGAGAGATCTCTGAATATGTCGACACTGACGTCATAGGACGCAGAAGCTCCGCCTCAAGCCCCGCCCACCGACTCATGGAGCTAAACGGGTCGAGCAATAAACATGCGGTTCCAGCTCACGTGTGTAAGAGAGTTTATTCACTTCATTTCACCGCGGATTCGTTTGTAAACAAGACACAGGTGGAGACTGGATTTGCAGACATACTGAGATTAAAACACAATGCTGTGCTTCTGGATCTGACAGGAACGCTGCAACACACTTATGTGAGTAAAACGTGTTATATGTGCTAGTATTGCATTGTTACAGATCATTTGATATCTATTGATTACACACCTTAGCACGCGTTCAAAGGCTGGAGAAGCTGTTATTGGCTCATTCGGGATCAGACTCGGACTTGTAACGCCAGCTCGCAAAGCCCAACGTCCCGGAGCTGTGTGTTTATCAGACGGGCTATAGTGAAATAACATTCCTTTCTTGCGCGTTGTTGTTGTGTGTGTGTGTGTGTGTGTACGGTTTGCGGTTATATTCACTGATGATCGAGCGAAATGATAAAAAAATAACATTCCAATCAATCGCACATGGATGAGATGAATCATTGTGTTTGTTAGATAAAGATATTTTGCGAGTCCTGTGAGCGTTTCTCCAGACGCTTTCAAAACTATCCCCACATGAACTGAGAGAAGCTGAAGCTCATTAAATATGCAAATCTTATCCAATCCTAGCCGTGGCGTTTACTTCCAAGTCTTCAGTTCGGCACGCCCATCAAAACAGAGCGTTTTTCAGAGAGCCTCAAAACCAGGGCAGAAAATAGCCTATTACTGATTCATTATGAGGTTTCTGAATGTAAAAACCACATGAACGTCATAAGTTGACCTAAAAAAAAAAAGCCAGTTCATGACACCTTTAAGTGTTACCATAAATTATGCATAATTACATGCAACTAATCCTCAACCGAACCCTAGCCCAATAGTAAGTAAATGTAGTCAATGAATATTGCTCTGTTACACTGGAACAATGACACTTTAAAATAAAGTGCATCCATTTCATTTTCTATCTTCTGACCTCAAACCTGCCAGTGTGCGGCAAATAATGTGTAAAATGGGTTGCAAACAGAAATTCATGCTCACATTAAAGACCACAGTTTCAGTTTCTGAGACATCTTGTATTTTCTGAATATTAAGTTAAATTCTGATGTGTTGCATTTCTCAGCACAGAGAGATCAGCTGCCATTCGTCTTCATCTCATTTCATGCCAAATGGCAGATGCTCTTCCTCCACAGAGACGTGTGGTTTCTTCAGCTCCTGAGCGGCTCGTGAGGAGTCTCTCTCAAACCAGAGGTGGATTTTTGGGGAAACCCAGAGTGGGATATTTCCCTTCACTAGGTCTCCATGCATATGGAAAACCATGGTTCGCCAGTGTCTGGTTTTCCGGTTCCTTATCCCGCCCCAGAGAGGGATGTGACTGAACTCTTCTAGTGTCTCTCCATGTTCACAGAACAACACTGACTGTTCTTTTGGTTTCACACTGAGGTTTTGGGATTGATTTCAATCTTGCCATTTTACAGTATGAATGAATGAACCTCATTCAGATGAGTTTGACTAATGTTGCAGAAGCGGAGCAAACTTCAGATCATAGATTTGACTCTTCAGACGGCTGAGAGATTTATAGCATTCACTCTGTGCTGTATCACTTTATGGTTTTATGGTTAAACACAGCACATGTTAACGCCTCTTTTGTGCGTTCATCTCCTCAGAGTGCATGAACTGTACTGGTTATGCTGACATCAAACAGCGCCTGCGTGTCATTGAAGCTCAGGTAAGGTGAATGGAAGGAACCTCTTGTATTAAACATTTAAGTTAAGATGGTAAGAGTTGTTTTTTCTTTTTTAACAGATAATGTTACTGAGAGATGCCGAGGCACCGCCTCTTCCTCGGTCCAGCCAATCACCTGAGAGAACAGCTGATAATGAGGTGGACAGGACACACCCCTCACCGATAACACCCAATGCCATTGGCCGACCAGGTGAGAACAAATTAAAGTTTTAGTAAACTGTTCTTTCGGATGCGTAATTTCATATGATATTTATCTGTGTTACTTTTTTAATTATTTATTTTATTTTATTACATTTTCACATAATAAAACAAAACATTATATAATATAATCTTTAGGATGCGTAATTCCATATGATATTTATCTGTTTTATTTTATTATTATTTTTATTTATTTATCTATTTTCACAGAATAAAACAAAACATTAAAAAATATAATTCCATATGATATTTATCTGTTTAATTTAATTAGAAAATCTTTTAATTTAATTTTGTTTTTTTGTTTTGTTTATTTATTTATTTATTATTTTTTATTGTATTATTTTATTTTATATTTTATTTTCACATAATAAAACAAAACATTATGTAATATAATTCCATATGATATTTATCTGTTTAATTTAATGTAAAAACATTTTTAATTGAATTGAATTGAATTGAATTGAATTGAATTGAATTTAATTTAATTTAATTTAATTTAATTTAATTTAATTTAATTTAATTTAATTTAATTTAATTTAATTTAATTTAATTTAATTTAATTTAATTTAATTTAATTTAATTTAATTTAATTTAATTTAATTTAATTTAATTTTGTTTTGTTTATTTATTTATTATTTTGTATTGTATTTTTTTTTCCACATAATAAAACATTACAAACAAACAAAACATTATATAATATCTTTAGGATGCATAATTTCAAATGACATTTTATTTGTTTTATTTATTTATTTTACATAATAAAACAAAACATTATAAAATATAATTTTGCATGATATTTATCTGTTTTGTTTAATTTAATTTCTTTTTTTTGTTGTTGCATAATTTCATATATTTTATTTTATTTTATTTTTAATAATTTTTTAATATATTTTTTATATTATCTTTTCACATAATAAAACAAAACATTATATAATATAGTCTTTAGGATGCGTAATTATTTCATATGATATTTATCTGTTACTTTTTTTGACATAATAAAACAAAACATTATATAGTATAATCTAAAAATATATAAAATACATAAATATTATCATACATAAATACATTCATCTGTATGTATATATATATATACATAAATATATATACAAATATATTTAAAATCTTTTTGTTTTATAGTTTATATTGCCATCATTAGTCTGGTTAATTTCTATTCCCAGGACCTGTTGGGCCCCCGGGTCCCCCTGGGCCTCCTGGACCTTTAGGAACGATTGGGTTTTCTGGAAAACCTGGTCCTGTAGGAGCTAGAGGTAAGAACTGTCTCTTTACCTGGACTGGAGTATTAAAGCGACTCAGCCTCACAGCTCTGACCTCTGCAGGACCTCAGGGGCTGCGCGGGCCCCCAGGAGAGAGAGGCCCTCCAGGGCCACCAGGGCCAACTGCATCCATCAGGGGAGATGTTTTCACTCTAAGGGCCAAACAACATGGAGAGTGTGAGTACAGCAGTCCTCGCTAAACATCTGTGCACTGAGACGTTTGAGTTCATTATGATATTTATATAATGCATAATTCAATCAAAGAAAATAAGGAATTGAATATGTGTAGCAACTCATAATGTAATAACTGCACATAATAATATTATTATTTTAATAAAATGTTCATAATGTAATGAATGTAACGATTTTATCAAAATGTATTAAAATCAAAACAATTTTTACATTATGAGAAAAACAAAAAACATGTAATTTTCATTATTGTAATATCTTTTAAAACTAAAATATTAGTATTCC
>NC_137118.1:2562317-2582317 GCF_949357685.1 Gobio gobio
TATAAATAAGCATTGTTAAAAGCCAGAGGCTTAAGTCTTTAATAGCCATTAGCTATGTAGTGACCTTTAATTTGGAGTAGAAAAAGGGGGAGTGGCTTTATTGCATCAGAGGTGTGTCACTTTGCTCACAGCTGATTGGTCCAATTTCAGTTTGAGATCTCTTATCCAGAACATAACCTGCCGTGGAGAAGGTTAGCCGTGGAGTGTAAGTTACTATGGAGATAAACACTGCTAAAAGCCAAACCACTTTAATGGTACCTAATACCCAGGATTGGCACAAACTAAGCTTAAACATATCTGGCTAGCCAGCTAAACCGGCTTCATGGTATAGGCCCCAGGTATAGTCAGAACACACACAACAGCTTCACCTGACATCATCATCATCACATTTAACACTAGAACCGCCAGGGGGCGCTGTATACCTAAAACCACCAGCGGGTCAAATTTACCCATGCAGATTATTACTGTATTGATACGGCTAAAATATGTCACTGTATTATGCCACTGTCTTCACAGAGTAATGTATAAAGTCATGAAATGATTATTTTTAGTCATCAACTATGTTTTTGTCCTGTTGTTTTATGCTATTTTAAGCAGTTACACTAATCACTTTTTGGTGACTATAGGCTAAACCAGCAATGATGACGAGAGTTAGATGGAGATAAATACATATTTGGGTGGTGTAATATTATAATAAAATGTAATTAATCCAATATTAAGATAACCCATGTTATTTAAAGGGTTAGTTCACCCAAAAATGAAAATTCTGTCATTAATTCCTCACCCTCATGTGGTTCGACACCCGTCAGACCTCCGTTCATCTTCGGAACAGAAATGAAGATATTTTAGTGTAAATCTGATGCTCTGAAAGGCCTCCATTGACTCAATGCACTTTACACTCTCAAGACCCTTAAAAGACACTAAAGACGTCGTTACAAAGTCCATCTCACTACAGTGGTTCTACAATAACTTTATGAATCGGCGACAATAGTTTTTGTGCGCAAAAAAACCCTAAAAAACGACTTATATAGTGATGACGATTTCAAAACACGGCATCATGAAGCTTCGAAGCGTTATGAATCAGTGAGTCGATTCATGATTCGGATCGCATGTCAAACTGCTGAAATTTGGCGATTCAAACCGCTGAATCGACTCACTGATTCATAACGCTTCGAAGCTTCATGATGCATTGTTTTGAAATCGTCATCACTATATAAAATACCCTAAATAGAATAGACAATGAAAAGCAATAATAATTCACAGCACTGCATAAGAGGTATAACAACTTACGATAAGGATAACATACGCACAGTTTGACCTAATTAATTATTCATTTGTATAGTTATATCATTTATAATTTGAATAAGAGAACAACACCAATAAACTTGGGATAATCATGAAAATTGTTTTATTCATTCCATCATAACGGATTTTTTTTCTTCTTCAGGAAACGTGCAGATTTGAATAAATAGCAACACAGTAGCAAACAATACTCAATACAAAATTGCAAAACTAAAATGTATAATTAATACAAAGTTTGAACATTTATAAATAGGCTAAAGCATCTTTATTTGACCGTGTGTTGTGTGGCTGTTTACAGTAAGCCGACGCTTAGCTCAAACACAGCACGAAAATAGAGGAATTATATCGGGGTAAATTTGACCCGCTGGCGCTTATGGGTATAAATGCCCCATTTTTAAATCTGGTTTTATCTAAAAAAAATTAACAACAGGGGATTGTAAATAACACAGTTTTAGTAAAAGTCAGAGACTGGGAGACTTGTATATTTTATTGGAAATCTGTTATGTACATTTGAAAAACAGCCATGGGTAAATTTTACCCCGTGGCGGTTCTAGTGTTAAAGGGATAGTTCACCCAAAAACGAAAATGTGATGTTTTTCTGCTTACCCCTAAGGCATCCAAGATGTAGGTGTCTTCGTTTCTTCAGTAGAACACAAATTAAGATTTTTAACTCCAACCTCTGCTGTGTGTCACTCATATAATGCTTGTCAATGGGGTCGAATTCTATTAAGAGTAAAAAAAAAACATGGACAGACAACTTCAAATTAAACCCGCGGCTCGTGACGACACATTGATGTCTTAAGACACGAAACGATAGATACCTCATTAGTGCCTGCGTGGATCATGGCGTGGATCGCTCGAATGAGGAATCTATGTATATATATCTATGACCCGGCCGCTATTTTGACCTCACTCACAGGAAGTGATGGCAGTCTGTAGAGCTGAAGCGTTCATCTGATATGAGGTGATATATTTGCATAAATACCGTTAGTTTCTCTCAGAAACAGTGGCGCAAAAAGTGCGTATGCGCTAAATGCGGCGCATAGGGGCGCAGCACCTTGGGGGCGCCAAAGCGATGGTATGATTTTTTTTTTTCTTTTTTCTATATGTAGCTGCTGTTGTGCGTTTCTAAATAATTTCTGTATTTCCTCAATATTATATAACATTTTAGAGGACTAACAGGCTAGAGTAGACGCCCTCATAAGATTCCATAATAGAATTTTGGATAATAATGGAATATCGCTAGTGGGCGCGCCTGGCGCCGGTGGCAAGCCAAAGTGTTCACGCTTGGACGGGCGTCTGATTGCGCATTGATATTTTAATTATAGAAATATGAAATTATTCCAGGCCTATGAAACTATAAACTGCCACTATAGTTGGCGGCGGGAGTGGATTCTAGAATCATTCAACTAATTAGTTCTAACCGACTGTTCAAAAACGGTGAATTATTCGAATTATTTGGAAAAATAGAGCAAAACTGTAAAAAGTGACAACTTGTTGTTTATTGAACTGTTGTATAAAATTAATATCGCATTTTGCAATCGTGCTGATATAGGCTACTCTGGAAAATAGCACTCTTGCTCGTATGATATTGCTTACCTCATAATCTCCTCTTTAATTACTTTCAAACTAATGTTTATTTTTATGTTTGTTATTAGCCTATTTTTAATGAAAATACAACAACAATAAAATAGTACAGTAAAAAAAAACCTTGCGTATTTTAAACGTTTGTTAAAAAACGAATAAGACGGATGACATAAAATAGCTATACCCGAATTGGGGGCGCCAAAATTGTTGCTGCATACCCCTCTGGCACTGGGTAGTTGCGCCCCTGCTCAGAAACCGATCGTTTCGTGTCTTAAGACATCAATGTTTCGTCACGAGCCGCGGGGTTTAATTTGAAGTTGTCTGTCCATGTTTTTTTTTTACTCTAATAGAATTAGACCCCATTGACAAGCATTATATGAGTGACACACAGCAACGGTTGGAGTTAAAAATCTTCATTTGTGTTCTACTGAAGAAACGAACACACCTACATCTTGGATGCCTTAGGGGTAAGCAGAAAAACATCACATTTTCGTTTTTGGGTGAACTATCCCTTTAATCCTCTGACCGCATGTGTTGAACAGGCCCTGCTGGACCACCTGGACCCCCAGGAGCCCCGGGGAGCCATGTAAGGCGTCTCCATCATTATGGAATGTGTTTATATTTTAGAATAAATAGATCTCAGAGTACATTTGCAGATTACAGAAACAGTTATTGAACAATACATATGGATATGTAAGACACTTTATATTTATTATTCCACATTCATCATAGGCCGCCTTAAGCTTTTCAGGCACGCCAGGGGACCGGGGACCCAAAGGAGATCCGGGAGAACGAGTGAGTCACTAATAAAGACGCACATCTTCATCCTATACATTTTGCATTTTGGATAAAAATATGTTTTGTTGTTGAGCTAATGAGTTTGTATCTTCACAGGGTCAACCTGGAGTAACAGGAAAGCAAGGGCAGCCTGTGAGTGCACATCCTGGACCGCATTTACATTTATATTTATTATAAATGTATATTTAAATCAATGCATTTCATTTTTATAATTAAGATAATTAAATTTTATTTAAAAAAAAACTAAACAGCCCCGACCCATCGAGGCATGGACTCCACTAGAAGGTGTGCTGTGGTATCTGGCACCAAGATGTTAGCAGCAGATCCTTTAAGTCCTGTAAGTTGCGAGGTGGGGCCTCCATGGATCGGACTTGTTTGTTCAGCTCATCCCACAGATGCTCGATTGGATTGAGATCTGGGGAATTTGGACTCAAACTCATTGTTGTGCTCCTCAAACCATTCCTGAAGCATTTGTGCTTTATGGCGGCGCATTATCTGCTGAAAGAGCCACAGCCACAGGGAAAAACGTTTCCATGAGAGGCTGGACATGGGCTCAACAATGCTGAGGTAGGTGAGACGGGTCAAAGAACATCCACATGATGGAGGACCCAAGGGTTCGCTCCCCACGGGCATCAATGAGCCCTGGCCGCCCATGATCCTGTGGCCGGTTCTCCACTGGTCCTCCATGACCCTGTGGCCGGTTCTCCACTGGTCCTTCATGATCCTGTGGCCGGTTCTCCACTGGTTCTTCATGACCCTGTGGCCGGTTCTCCACTGGTCCTTCATGACCCTGTGGCCGGTTCTCCACTGGTCCTTCATGACCCTGTGGCCGGTTCTCCACTGATCCTCCATGACCCTGTGGCCGGTTCTCCACTGGTTCTTCATGACCCTGTGGCCGGTTCTCCACTGATCCTCCATGACCCTGTGGCCGGTTCTCCACTGGTCCTTCATGACCCTGTGGCCGGTTCTCCACTGGTCCTTCATGACCCTGTGGCCGGTTCTCCACTGGTTCTTCATGACCCTGTGGCCGGTTCTCCACTGGTCCTTCATGACCCTGTGGCCGGTTCTCCACTGGTTCTTCATGATCCTGTGGCCGGTTCTCCACTGGTTCTTCATGACCCTGTGGCCGGTTCTCCACTGGTTCTTCATGACCCTGTGGCCGGTTCTCCACTGGTCCTTCATGACCCTGTGGCCGGTTCTCCACTGGTTCTTCATGACCCTGTGGCCGGTTCTCCACTGGTCCTTCATGACCCTGTGGCCGGTTCTCCACTGATCCTCCATGACCCTGTGGCCGGTTCTCCACTGGTTCTTCATGACCCTGTGGCCGGTTCTCCACTGGTTCTTCATGACCCTGTGGCCGGTTCTCCACTGGTCCTTCATGACCCTGTGGCCGGTTCTCCACTGGTTCTTCATGACCCTGTGGCCGGTTCTCCACTGGTTCTTCATGACCCTGTGGCCGGTTCTCCACTGGTTCTTCATGACCCTGTGGCCAGTTCTCCACTGGTCCTTCATGACCCTGTGGCCGGTTCTCCACTGGTCCTCCATGACCCTGTGGCCGGTTCTCCACTGGTCCTCCATGACCCTGTGGCCGGTTCTCCACTGGTTCTTCATGACCCTGTGGCCGGTTCTCCACTGGTCCTCCATGACCCTGTGGCCGGTTCTCCACTGGTCCTTCATGACCCTGTGGCCGGTTCTCCACTGGTCCTCCATGACCCTGTGGCCGGTTCTCCACTGGTCCTCCATGACCCTGTGGCCGGTTCTCCACTGGTCCTCCATGACCCTGTGGCCGGTTCTCCACTGGTCCTTCATGACCCTGTGGCCGGTTCTCCACTGGTCCTCCATGACCCTGTGGCCGGTTCTCCACTGGTCCTCCATGACCCTGTGGCCGGTTCTCCACTGGTCCTCCATGACCCTGTGGCCGGTTCTCCACTGGTCCTTCATGACCCTGTGGCCGGTTCTCCACTGGTCCTCCATGACCCTGTGGCCGGTTCTCCACTGGTCCTTCATGACCCTGTGGCCGGTTCTCCACTGGTCCTCCATGACCCTGTGGCTGGTTCTCCACTGGTCCTCCATGACCCTGTGGCTGGTTCTCCACTGGTCCTTCATGACCCTGTGGCCGGTTCTCCACTGGTCCTCCATGACCCTGTGGCTGGTTCTCCACTGGTCCTCCATGACCCTGTGGCTGGTTCTCCACTGGTCCTTCACTTTTGATAGAGACTGACCACTGCAGACCGGGAACACCCCACAAGAGCTGCAATTTTGGAGATGCTCTGACCCGTCACAATCTGGCCCAAACTCGCTCAAATCCTTACACTTGCCCATTTTTCCTGCTTCTAACACATCAACTCTGAGGACAAAATGTTCACTTGCTGCCTAATATATCCCACCCACTAACAGAGATCATCAGTGTTATTCACCTGTCATAATGTTATGCCTGATCGATGTGTATATATGTATGTATGATTATAAAATTAATTTTATTCTTATCTTGTGTTGTGAGTAGGGTGTTCCAGGTTCTAAAGGTGAGCCGGGAGAGACTCCAGGAGAGGTAAAAGGATAACGCACAAAAAGTTGTGATAGTTTTGGAGTTTTGTATGTGCAGTTATGATGATGATTTATGGTCATATCTTCAACAGGTGCAGCAGTTGAGGGAAGCGCTGAAGATTCTGGCTGAGAGGGTTCTCATTCTAGAACACATGATCGGCATTCATGGTGAGAAAAGCCCATTCACATGCGCACTCTTTTGTCATTCCGATTAAAATCATTCCGATTGAAAGATTCGGTGGACTGTTCACATGAGACATAGCGACCAAATCTTTCAATCAGAATCGGGTAAACCGATCTGCTGTTCACATGTGTCACATGCGCACACAGTTTGTCTGCTGCATCAGATTCGTAATGTTGCCAGTTATAGTAGCCTAACTGCGATGTTCGTGGATCAATAGTTTTGTGTTGCAAATGTTTATATTTATTTATGTTTCTGTGGGCGGACATGCAGTAGTGTAACCGAATTGATGTTCTATACAACGGCTATTTCAACCGCTGTGATGAATGCGAACTCAAAATGAATTCAATTCAAACACAAAATTAACAATAAAATGCACCCAAATTATTAATAAAAACATACACTGTAAAAAAAAATCAGGTCTCCAATTGAAAATTTTCTAGTGACCGATCACATCAAAAAATTTTAGTTGGCCAAATTGAATTTCTTGAATTTTAATTCAATTAAAGCGCATCAATTCACAAAAATTCAATTTGTCCAACTGAAAAATTTTGATGTGATCGGTCACTAGAAAATGTTCAATTGGAGACCTGATTTTTTTTTACAGTGTAGGATATACGGTGAAACATGAATGAAAGCATTCAAGACGTGCTCAGCATCATTACTAGTACTAAACGCATATATATTTCAGATGATTAAGGAAAGATTCCATAATCACAGAGGTATAAATATTAACAAAAGTAATTAAAGTAGACAGTGTGTAACACTACTTAACCAATTTGAAGAAGTTGTTGAACTTTTTATATATATATATATAACTGACGAGAAACTGAGAGAAATGTCGACACGCACGCTGCGTCCCAATTCACATACTATCCGTACTAAATAGTATTCGAAAAAATTATTAGTATGTCCCAAATCGTGGTATGTTGAAAAGAGTTTTCCAAAGATTCCCGGATGGTCTACTATTTCCGGTCATAATTCGAAGTGTAGATCGATGCGCACTCTAACGGCTGATATTACCCACAACCCATTGCGCCAAGCACCGCCCACTGCCTGTTGATTGGCATTTGTGAAATGTCCTCTATTATTATGGGAAAATCGTGCTTTGGAAATGCATGATTCATAAAATAGGCGTCATTCATAAATGCTGCATATTATTATGAAAAACAGCTTTTTGAAAAAGCACATTTAATAATGAAAAAATATATTTTTAAACATAATAGTGTGTGTGGAAAAGGTCATTGTGAAATATATTAAACAATAAATGCTGTGTTTTCATGTAATTTAATAAAATAAATAGATACATTTATTTATTGAATTATTTAATTGATAATGAATTAAATTAATTTGTTAATTATTAAATTAATTATTTCAGGATAAACTGGTATATTTAATAGTTTTTTATTGAATTCATTATTAATTTAATTATTTCATTTTGAGTAATTTGGTCCTCCATATAAATGCTGCATATTATGAAAAACTGCTTTTTGAAAAAGCACATTTAATAATGAAAAAAAATTTTTTTTTTAAACATAATAGTGTGTGGAAGAGGTCTTTGTGAACTATATTAAACAATAAATGCTGTGTTTTCATGTAATTTTACAAAATAAATAGATACATTTATTTATTTAATTATTTAATTGATAATGAATTAAATTAATTCGTTAATTATTAAATTAATTAATTATTTCAGAATAAACTGGTACATTTAATTGCTGTTTTATTGAATTTATTGAATTATTTAATTTTGAGTAATTTGGTCCTCCATAGCTTTTTCAGAATTTTCCGTTTGATCGATTCATGAAAAGGTTTATCCCGCCCTTCTCAAACCGATTACAATTTCATTCGGTTTGGGCACTTTTATTCCGATTGAGGAGTTTATATGGAGCATTTTCATTCGGATTGGACTCTTAAACCGATTACAGTGCTCCATATAAACGCACCTAATTATGGATTCATATTCATCTATATTTCCATAACTAGAGAGCAGTTGGATTCCAAAGCGCCGTTATGATCTCATGGCATAAGAGAGGCTGGCGTCTGCAGCAATTATTTAGTAATGACTTTGAGGATGAATTGCTTTTATGGATAAAATTGTCATCAGAGGACCATAAATATACAGCCAAGCATTTATTTTTAGGCACATACTTGGTTACACAACTTTATGTTTGTCTCTTTCCTTCATCGCCCTGCCCAGATACTCTGCTGGACTCTGGTTCTGGAATAGATCTCCTGGCAGACTTCATGCTAACAGGCGGAGCTAAAAGTGCCGGCCCATCCGCTCCTCTTTCCTCGGACAGAGAGTAGCTGGACTGCTGGGTATGAAGAGTGAATAACTAACATGCCTTTCTCTCCTGTCTGTTGTTCTGAAGGACAGATCCTCCGCGTGGCACTGATCTTTTCTATTTGATTTACTTTATGTATTTGCTATTATTCTGTCTAAACATTTTTATTGTCATTCACAACCCATTCAACTTCTGTACTGTATCAAGGGCGGGCCTTTATTTTATCCATCAGGAATTGATTGGATTGTTGAAAAGTGGGCGTTAATTACCAGAATGGAGCCTGAGACAAGGCCGTAACCATCATAGATATACTTAATAAAGGCTCGATGTCTCCAACGTCATCACCGGCGGCCATTTTGTACCTGATGTAATCTTGACGGATTTACAAATGGTTTGGTTTCTTACAAACGTTATTAACGTGGCTATAATTATGGATGCTTGAACAAATTATGAATAAGTATGCAGTGTCATGACTACATCTCTGATGTTTATAACAAACCAATCGGTTTGAAAATCAGTAGAAAATTGATGCACGTTTTGGGCGCTTATGATCCATAAACAGCACCTGCTGCAGTATTTCAATCACTGAAAACAGACACTTAACGTGAAAAACACTATAGGGTGAGCTGCACCAATAAGGATAAAATTAAGCAAAGTTTAAAGGATTTGTTGATATGGGATTTATTTTAAATCGAGTTGTTGCACCACTTCATTTTAAACACAGATTAATTACGCAGTAAAACCGTTATAGAGCTGATCAAGCGGCAGACTGAGGAGAACTGAAGTCAGGCTAAAGAATCCTTAGTGAACCCACCCTTAAAGTGCTGTAAAAACAGTGATATTAAAAGATCAAATTCAGTTTACACCTTTTTGATGATGCGTACTATATACAGGCGAGTAGATGAGGCAAGAATATGAACGCAACGTGTTTTCTTTATAATGGGTTTCGATGGGGAAACCCCCTAACGAGAAACCTCGTGTTGCACTAATTGTTCGTCTGCTTTCATGTACAAAGTATGCAACATCAATACGGTGTATATTGAATTTGGTATTTTAGTATCAGTCTTACCGCATTAATACTGACTACAAACCTGGTAAAAATGACTAGCGGGCAATGGAGGAGAGCCTTGTTTGCCCTCCAGGTTGGCGTTCCTATAAGCGTGTGACGACACGTGAAAACTATGTATTGGTCTTATTGTTTATTTCAAGTAGTGCTCGCTGCAGAGCATTTTGAGCTCAAGGGTGGAGCTTAACCTGTTTAATGGGTGGAGAGATAGTGTTATGGGTGTGGTTAGGGGAAGCAGCTCCACCCATCATGCCCAGAGAGTAGCCAGTAGCCTCTCGTTTATTTAAAGGTGCAGTATGTAAGAAGGACAGCTAGTGGTTGAAATGGGTACTGCAGTCCAAATTCAAAATATAGTTTGCCCCGCCCCCTCCTCAGACTTGAGGACACGCGACAGGAGCGCACGCAATTCACAATGGAGGGCAAAGAGACTCACACACTGTACGTTGATTTATCCGCGTTTAATGTGCTTTCACTCATTGAGATGTTTTAGATGAGGCTTTAGGTCGGGTAGAATCTGCGATCTCTGACCCAGTTTGTTTGCTGGCTATATGGTTGCAATACGCTGTGTTTTCCGCCAACTGGCGACCTGTGGTGTCGAAATACTATTGGGTGAACTGCCCAGCAGGCACACGACATCATAAGACGTTGATATTTGGTTCCGACATCAGGTGACCAACGTCTAATGCCAACGTTAACTTGATGTCCAAAACCGATGTCAGTTGATGTTGATATTTAGTTGTATTTAGGTTGTGTTGTAAAATAACCAAAATCCAACGTTGAGCCAACGTCGTAATGACGTCAGATACTGACATTAAGTCGTGAGGTATGGTGACCAAAACCCAACGTCTCCTTAACGTCATAATGGTAACGTCCACACGTCAAATTCTAACATCGTTAGACGTTGATATTTTGTTGGTTTTAGGTTTTGTTAACTAACCAAAATCCAAATTTGAGCCAACGTCTCAAGCCAACGTCACATTGACGTCAATCTCCAACGTCGGACAGACGTTGCATTGTGGTTGAAAATGAAAATCCCAATGTTATATTGACATCAACCCCCATCATCGGACAAACATTGGAGGTTGACGTCAGTATGACGTTGGGTTCTGACGTCAACTAAATTTTTTTCAACCACAAAATCTGTCCGACATTGAGGACCAATTTCAATCTGACATCATATTGATGTCCTGTGGCGGTGTGCGGTTTCACACAGACCAAAAGAAAAACAGACATTCTGACACGGAACGCACATTTCAAAGCAGAATAACTGGCTAGTTCTTCTGAGAAACAAGCAGGTGAATTTAGCACGTTTCCTAAATATCTGCAAACATATCATGGTATTTGTATGCTTTAGTACAGTCAAAAACTTACATACAGCACCTTTAAAGAAATTCAAGGATTAAAGGGGATTACAGGAAATAAAGAAAAAGGTTTTTATTACGTTTTTTTTTTAAATATGCACACATTCACTCTTATTTTCGTCTGCCTATTATATAAAAATGAATAACTTTTTTTGTCACGTCAAATTCAGATTTACATAAATAATGTAGTTTGCATCACTCGATATTACTGTTGGTCGCTGACATTTTTATTGTAAAACAGTTGTGAAATATTAAATGTTTAGCTACTTACATCGTACGACGCACTCTTTCACTGCTAAAGTGTCGCGTTTTAATCGTAGACTGTAAAAAAATATGGCCGTAGTGTCCGTGACGTCACCCATAGGATTCTGAAGAGCAGCTTTGAAGTGTAAAGTCGAGCTGGCCGTCGCCATCTTGTCAGCGCGTCACTCCCGGATAACAGAAAATGGGCAAAGAGGCGGAGCTAAGGTGACGACTAACAGACAGGAGACAAACGGCAATCCACCTGTCACTCAAAGTGGCCACGCCCTTAATTATGCAGAACTTTAAGGCTTTATATAATGTAAACGAGTGAGTTATAAAAACATTCCCCCCTCACAGTCGTCATGAAGGGCAACATTAGCCGTATAGACCAAAAGCACAGTTTGTCTCAGACTGTAAACATGTGTTCTTCTGCTGTAAAGTTGGCCATTTTAACATGAGCTCAATGAGATTCTGCTCCTTCTGGAGTCTGTCTCTAGTGGCCAGTTCATTAACTGCAGTTTAAGTCACTTCACTATCGGCTTCAAGAGAAACTGCGGGAGGTTGGTGCTTGATTGGAATTCGCATTAACAGTAAGCCCCGCCTTCTTTGATCCGATTGGCCGTCTCACTCATTCTGACAGTGATGAGCACCGAGGAAGGCCAGCCTAAAAAAGATATAACATTTGACTTTTGTCATCCTAGCATCAAACAGAGCGTCATCGACAATGTCAAATATTGAAAATATTGGCAATTTGGCTATTTCTAATTATTCGTGGGGACTCGTCCCCCTTAACGTCTATAGTGGTTACGGCCCTGCCCTGAGACTGAATGTGAGTTTGCTTCCTAAATGATGAGTAACTATCTATTTTGCAAATGGTTAGAAATATCCAAGGGATGTCAGAAGAACATACATATTATACATCTTGATTAAAGATTATAAAGCAAAGACTAAATAACAGATGAATCATTCACAGTAATACCAGGAACATGCATTGAGAAATACAAGTGTGTATTTACTAGCGGTGTAACAATATATCATGTCATAATATATCGCAATACAAAAATGCAACAATATGTATCATGGATGGTGACAATGTGTATTGGGAATAGTTACTATGTGAGTTTACTACATTAAACTGCTATATGATGTTAATATAATGTATAATATTGTGTGTCCTGATGCCAAATGTCTCATGTTAGCAGTAAAAAGTGGCCTGGATTATTATAAATATATCCAGTCAGTGGCATATTCGTCTAAATATGTATTTCAGCTTCAGAATCATGAGTATTTTTTTTCTGGTGTCATCATTGGGTTTCCAGCACCAAGTCCAAATTTATTCATTTGCACAACATAATACCAAATTTAGCATTTTATTCAACAGTACATTTTTGGTTAACCTTTTACCAAATGTCTTGGTGTGTATCAATAATAATAATATTGTTTCGTGATATGAGGGTGTCGTTACACCTCGAGTATTTTCTGTAGTTTGTGATGGTGATGATTTAGGAATGGCAGGATATCTGGGTAATTGCTCGTCAAAGATGGTTTTCATGATTTTACACACAATAAATATCATTCTTTACACTATTCACTTCTTTATGAATGTTTTTATCGAGCTGGAAATGCATGTATTGTCATAAAAACGGTCTATAATACTAAAAAGGCACAGTTGTCACTTCCTTTATGTTTCCTGATCGATGACCTAAGATGACCTCAAGCACATCATTATATATAGCCGTCTTAACTGTGGCTTTGTATGAAAACAATTCACATCTCAAAGCTCACAGCAAACAAAAAATAGACCCGAGCAGACGTTTAAAACCAAATTCAGGCCTTTGTCTGCGACGTCTCGCATAATGACCGGTGTTTACACCTCTGCTCACCTGTTCTTATTCAGCTGATCATCGACTCGCTGGAAACCCAAAATGGCAGGCCGCACGAGGGCTATTAATAGGGTCGCAGTGAATAGCCAGAGAGACACAAAAGGCCTGTTGACCTTGTTCAGCTCGCCAGCGTGGCTTTAAGCTTATTGTTGTGCTTGAGCTTTTGTAATCCCCTCGGGAGGGAGCGAAATCTTTCCCAATCTTGGGCTTTTTCCTTGTTGTAGTGTTAAGAAAGAAGAAGTGGCTGAAGTGTGTGTTCAAAAAGTTTCCCACGGTAATGCTTTACGTTGTTGAGAACCACTGAGATTGTTTGTATTTTGCTTTTTTTAAATCAAATTTTTATGGGAAACAGCATTTATTAATTTGTATTTATTTTTTGTGTATAAATTATATATATATATATATATATATATATATATATATATATATATATATATATATAAAATAATTTTCTCTTTGCTTTCTGACTTAGATAATTAAATAATTTAATTAAATAAAATAATTTTTTATGGGAGTTTTTTATGAGTATTTATTTATTTGTTTATTTATTGTTTTATTTTATTTATTATTTGTTTTTATTTTCATTCATTTGTATTTATTTATTTTCTTGTTTGTATTTATTTGTTTTATTTTTATTTACTTTTATCGATTTGTATTTATTTATTTTTTATTTGTATTTATTTTTTGTATGTTTGTTTTATTTATTTTATATATATATATATATATTGTTTTTTGTATTTTGCTTTTCGACTTTTATAAATCAATTTTATAGGAAATAGCATTTATTTATTTTTATTTTATTTGTTTATTATTTTCTATTTATTTATTATTTGTATTCATTTGTATTATTTATTTTATTTGTATTTTTTATTCATTTAAAAAAAAAAAATTCTATTTGTATTTATTTCCATTCATTTGTATTTATTTATTTTATTATTAACCAATAACAACAGGCCCCAGGCTTTGATTTTTATATCTCTTTATTGACAAAAGGCACAGGTACAGAGTTTCAGAGGAAGACAACACGCAAATGTACAAACATGGAGACGCATGGGAAATGTAGTTTTTACTCCTGCTCCTTATCCTCTCCGTGGGTGATGACGTAGCACAGGTTTTTGTAGTCCAGGTTGCCAGCCACATCCAAGGGGAAGTTAGTGAACATCTGGTTTACCTAGATGAAGTGTGTAAAAATGTTCTTGATTAAAATGCATGTTCATCACCACCATCTCAGACAGAAGAAAGAAGAGTATATTACCTCAGCCTCAGTAAATTTGTCAGCCTGGGACATGAGGTGATATTTGATCCTGGGAGGAGAAACAAAAGAAATATATTCAGTGTTGTGCATTTCAAATGACTTTGGACGTGTGGTTACGTTTGCGTAAATCTACTTACTCTTCTCCTTTAAGGATTCCTGTGCCCTCGGGGTCGAAGATCTTAAAGGCATTGAGAATAGTCTCCTCGGGGTCTGTACCTGTCAGTCACAGGACGGCAACAGATTATTGATTATTCTGTGGCTATAATGAGACAAATATACTCTTATACATGTCAAAAGCTTAAAGGGACAGACAAATTCTGTCGCTCTTAAATTGTTCCAAACCTGTCTGTCTTCTGCTGAAGATATTTTGAAGAATGTTGTTACCCATATTCTTCAAAAATATCTTCTTTTGTGTTCAGACGTTCATACAGGTTCGGGTTAAGGGTGAGTAAATGATGACAGAAGTGTCATTTTTGGCTGAATTATCCCTTCAATTAACAAGTTAAGTAATTTTTTGGGTGAAGTTACATTCAAAAGCCTACGTTTCTGATGCTAAACTATACTATCCATATATCAGTATGCAGCGTGCCTGATGTCTGCTGGGTTCTGCATTTACATCTCATTAGCATGATTATCATTTCAATTCTGATAAGTTTGATTCTTGCCTTTGAGCTTCTCTCCAAACATGGTGAGGAAGACGGTGAAGTTAATGGGGCCGGAGGCTTCCTTTAGCATCTCATCAAGCTCATCGTTGCCAACGTTGAGACGTCCTGCCAAACACACACATACAGACATATACATTAATACAGAGTGCCACTTCCTACAGAGAGTCCACTGTAATGTATATAGATGTTCAATGCAAGAAAATACTAATGTGGTGTATTTTGCTTTACTTTTAAAGAGACAAAGTATGAGGTCACATAAAAAATATGGGGTTTTGACATAAAAAAAAGACTCATTGTGCTGATAATATGATTTGTAAAGATCAAAAATATTTATATTATGTAAAACAAAACAAAAAACTACATGTTTTGGAGCCTGCTCTATATGAATTTATCAATGGTTTTGCATCTGAATCTGTGCTATAATCACATTTAGGCTTCACAGCATTCACTGTAATCCTTAGAAACAATACTCTTGTTGGTTGAATAGGATAAACACCTTTAAATATCAGAGATCTTCGGTATTTAAGTGATAATCTACGGCTAGTTATGCATTTTAAGGCACGACGTGGAGGCAAAGAACCGCCCGACACAAAGCGGAGTGTGGATGCCTCCGCGAAGTGCATTTAAATAGTTTAATGTACATCTAGCCGTGGATTATCCAGTTTATATCATGGTAATTTGTCAACATTAACTATTTAAAGGTGTTATTTATGTTTGAAGCGCAATATTTGGCAGGGAGGGTACAATTGACGGTTATTTTCTTCAGTTACGGCTCTATCATTCCGCCCGCTTCGAATCGGACACAGAGATAAAGTAGTGCGCAAGATTCATAGACCGTAAAAAAAGATTACATTCATTTGGATTACTCAAAATAAAGCATTTATTTGAATCAATTATCGAGAGAGAGAGAGAGAGAGAGAGAGAGAGAGAGAGAGAGAGAGAGAGAGAGAGAGAGAGAGAGAGCGCGTACCTGCGTCTTGTTAGCGCCTCTCTCTCCATTAAAAACGAAGCTAAGCTATTACTTCAAAATGGCGGTGTAACCCCCTCCTTGCTGAGAAATATAATGTAGTGATCCATTAGCTTAGCTATTGGGGCAGCATTGATAACAATTTGTGTGAGTGACGACGTGATGTAGGCCTATGTGTGCGCGCTTCAGTGAAAACTGCGCATTAAAGGTGCAGTGTGTGAATTTTAGCGGCAACTAGCGGTGAGGTTGTGAATTGCATCACCCACCGCTCACTGCTTAGAGAAGCTACGGGGGCTGACACAGGACAAAAATGTCGTCGTCGGAGATATTAGAGAGTAGCTAGCGCTCTGTTGAGAAGTTTGTCCGTTTAGGGCCACTGTAGAAACATGACGACGCAAAATGGCGACTTCACTGGAAGGGGACCCGCGGTGTGTGTAAATAGAAACGGCTCATTCTAAGGTAATTAAAACATAACAGTCTTTATACTCCACTGAAAACATAGTTATGTATATTATATTGCATTTCTGTCAGTGGATCCTCATAAATACTACACACTGCACTAATGGTGATTCAACTGACTTGGAACTACTTTTTATCTCACATCTTCCCACCAATCAGAATCGAGTATTCAGACAGACCATGGTATAATTACACTATAAAGTCATTTACCCAGAGCAGCAAATGTGTCCCTCAGGTCGTTTTTGTCAATAAAGCCATCTCTGTTCTGGTCCATGATGGTGAAAGCCTATAGAGGAGCATTAAGAGAAAGGTAAGTACCCCAAAATATGCTGAAATAAAACAAGTGAGTAAATCCAATAAGTGAGGCACCTCTTTAAACTCCTGGATCTGGGACTGCTCAAACATGCTGAAGACATTGGAGCTGGCGGCTTCCTTCTTCTTAGCTTTCTTTGGTGCCTGGGAATCATTTAGATGGTTTTAAATGTAATTTTCATGCCAAAATTACATGACCCTCAAAGACGTTTGCTATAATAGATTTGAACACAAAATGAAGTTCAAGTACTATTCAAGTACATCATGAATTTAATTAATGAAACACAATATATCGACTCCTGAACAGACGATGCTACTCACTCAGCTTTCAAGATGAATCAAAATGGACCTTTTTTTTTTTAAAGATATACAAAGAAATGCATCCTCAAAACCTTCCATTGCATGTACATAACATAAAATACACCATTCTCTCCCTGTTAAGACGAAGCAAAGGCCTACCATTGTGAAGAGCTTCTCTTTACTCTGTTCTTGGTCTCAAAAGCCTGAGGGACACTCAAACATCGTGGGTTTCCAGCTATATATTGGCACAATTGGCTTGACGGCCCACCTGTTCTATGTTTAGACAAAGGAGGAGGCACAACAGAAGAATACTTGCCATATAGAGAATCGGCGGCCCTGCCACCCTCCGGTTATTGTTTCGGACAGATGCGAGGTATTGTGATCAGAGTGTGTGGGCTTTGCTATCTTAGGACCTAAGACTCTTCTACACACCTAATGTGTCGTTTAAAGACGGTGTGAAGCCGGCCAGCTTCTCACATCAGTGCGTTTGGTCCGATGTTGATGCGGATTACTTTAATTATTTGATGCCCTTGTTACATTGGTGATCAGTAGACACGTTTTGACCAGCTCATAGCACAGACCGAGAATCTGAGAAACTAAATGTCACTGTGTAAAGTTAGTTTTAGGTTTGAAAAGTGTGCTCAAATGGAGTAGACCTCAGTAGGATGGTCATATGTCCGGATTTTAAGCCCCCTGTCCGGTGCAGCCTCAAGCTGGACACTCATTTGTCCTCCTTTTTGGAGTTCACCCAAAAATGAAAATTAGCCCATGATTTACTCGCCCTCGGAAGTCATCCGAGGTGTGTATGGCATTCTTCTTTCAGACGAATAAAATCTGAGTTATTTTACAAAAGTTCAGGCTAATCCAAGCTTTATAATAGCAGTAATAGTTGCTCTGTTTTTGAAGTCCATAAAAAGTGCATCTATCCATCATATAACTGCTCCACACGGCTCTGGGGTGTTAATAAAGGCCTTCTGAAGCGAATCGATGCGTTTGTGTAAGAAAAATATCCATATTTAAAACTTTATAAAGTAAAGTTTCGGCAGAGTCTTGCCAGGAGAACGGGACTTGCCTGACTGCATTGTGCCAAGTGTAAAGTTTGGTGGAGGGGGGATTATGGGGTGGGGTTGGCCACTTACTTCCAGTGAAAGGAACTCTTAAATGATTAGTTAACTTTCAAATAAACTTTTGCTTATAATTAACTCACCCCCATGTCATCCAAGATATCCATGTCTTTCTATCTTCAGTCGAAAAGAAATTAAGATTTTTGATCTTTGTCCATATAATGGAAGTCAATGGCCTCCAAACGGTTCATGGTCCAAATGAGAGGTTCAGTACAGCTTCAAAAGGGCTTTAAACAACATCAAACGGTACCAGACGATCAATAAGGGTCTTATCTAGCCAAACGATCGGTACATTTTTTTTTTAAATAAATAAAGTTTAAGTTTTATAAGCACAAATGCTCGCCTTGCTCTGTTCAGTGATGCGCGCTCGTGACGTCACGAAAAACACAATTACGTTGAAAAGGTCGCGCTAGAAGCAGGCGCAAAGACGTTTGAATATGTGGATACGGTCCTTCCGCTCATTTGTAAACACTGACTCGGTAACTCCGCCTGCATCTAACGCGACCTTTTCAACGTAATTGCGCTTTACGTGACGTCACGAGCGCATCACTGAACAGAGCAAGGCGAGCATTTGTGAAAAAATGACCGATCGTATGGCTAGATAAGACCCTTATTGATCGTCTGGTACCGTTTGATGTGGTTTAAAGCCCTTTTGAAGCTGTACTGAACCTCTCATTTGGACCTTGAACCGTTTGGGGTCTATTGACTTCCATTATATGGACAAAGATCCTGAAATGTTTTCATCAAAAATCTTAATTTCTTTTCGACTGAAGACAGAAAGACATGGATATCTTGGATGACAAGGGGGTGAGTAAATTATAAGCAAACGTTTATTTGAAAGTGAACTAATCCTTTAAGGCTGAACCAAGACATTTTGGACAATTTCATGCTCCCAACTTTGTGTGAACAGTTTGGGGACGGCCCCTTCCTGTCCCAGCATGCTCCAGTGCACAAAGCGTCTCCATAAAGACATGGATGAGCGAGTTTGGTGTGGAGGAACTGGAGTCCTGACCTCAAGCCGATAGAACAGCTTTGGGATGAATTAGAGCGGAGACTGAGAGCCAGGCCTTCTCGTCCAACATCAGAGCCTGACCTCACAAACAATGGTCAAAAATCCCCATAAACACACCTAAAGCCTTCCCAGAAGAGCTGTTAGAGCTGAAGGGTGGACGACTCCATATTACAGTTTTTCTCAATTGTTCACACACAAATACTGGTCCTTGAGACACAATGACCACAACATGTAACTCATTCACCCCTGAACCAATTCTGCTAAACTACAAGCACAATTCCTGCTTTACACTCAAATTGCAGTTCTGAAACACACTTTTTTCAAAACACTACACACAATTATCTGCATTTGGCACAGTTTTAATGCAGAACATTTCTTGTTTTCGCAAGGAACACACTGCCATTCAAACACACACACTGACTCTTCACATGGGCAAACACCCGTCACACAGTTTTACAATTAGCAATCAGAGCTTTAGCATCAAAGGGCAACAGGTGAGAAACCCAAGAGAGGATGCAGCATAGTTAAATCTTTTTATTTATTTTTTTACTGTAACTGTACAGTAAATTCTTCTGTTGTTTTGTATGTAGACCACTGTATGTGCAACTTTGTGATGGTTGGGGTGTGTACACTGTGTACATTGTTTTTGTGGG
>NC_137118.1:2597317-2647317 GCF_949357685.1 Gobio gobio
TATATGGAGAGGAGTTGGCTTGTGTTTCTCTTATTTGAAGCGATCGATCGCCGAATACACATTCTTCACGCAAGAATGCCCATAAAATCAATATGATAGATGTATTGGTTTTAGAGTACAAACAAAGGGACACGTATAAACATTATAAGACAATAGAGATCTACATCTGATGTATTTCCAATAGGGTCAAAGAGATAAAAATCAAAAAATCAATATATCAGGTGTGCGAGTAAAAAAACTGGTCGATTGTTTGATCTGATTATGAGAAGCATAAAGACGCGACGCGACGCGTTGCGTTTCTCGCGTCGCGTCAGGTCAGATCAGCGCCTCGCACTATCTATCCATAGTGATATAAAATCAATAAGCGTATAAACTGTCTTCTTATAGCGAATTGAACGTCTCCAGCATCCCTGCGCCACGGGGAGCGCGACTGGAAACTCCATCCCGCGTTTTCCGCCTTTTATTTAGCCTATAATTGTTTTCAGTAGCCCTATTCAATATCGCAGGTTGGCGTTCGTTCGATAACTCCATTCCGCGCGCACCCGCGACGTTCGATCTGCTCCGCTCCGTGTTTTGCGCGCGCTCCCCCGCCTCTCTCTCTCTCTCTCGCGCGCTGAACTCCAGCCCCTCTCGCGCTCTCTCTATCAGCCTTTCATTCCGTCTCAATATGTCTCAAGATGGCGGCCAATGCGGGATCGATGTTTCAATATTGGAAACGCTTTGATTTGCAGCAGCTCCAGGTCAGCTCCCTTTCGCTTTGTACTCGCTGTGTGTGCCGGTGAGCCGGTCCCCGGGAGCGCCGCGCCGGGAGGCTGGCGCGTCGCTCTCGCGTCGGCTCTTTCGCCGGGTTCGGTGCCCATTGATTAAAGCGGCTCTCTCGCGCTGATCGGAAATTGATCCTCTTTGTTCAATTCCCATCGATCAACCATCACGGTCAAGGTGGATGCGGCCACTTTGGCAACGGGAGCCCGCAGGTTTCCCGCTTCTTTCCCGCTCCTTTCCATCCGCGGAATGTTCTGGGAATAGTTTGTGCTGAGGAGATTTTAGATAGTATGTTTGTGGAAATAATTTTGTGTTTAGAAGTGTGTGTCGCGCTACACGGGTGGCGCTGTGCTGGACCGAGACGTTATTGCTTAGTAACGAGAGAGGTGTTAAACTGCCGTGCTTTTTACATTTCACCTCGTTTATTGTTTAATAGAAGTTTATAAAGTTAGCGAACTCAAAGTTTAGCTTCAGTAGCTAAGTTTAAAGCGAAGACGGAATTAGCTGATGAACCTGAACACAAAACAATAAACAAAACACGGTTTTTTTGCTCAAATATAGATGTGAGGGAGTAGAAACGACGGTTTGTTTTCGTTATTCAGTTACAGAGTCCGACTAAATACTTCATCAAAACAAGTTAACACGATGTGTTTTGTTTTCACGTACGTTATAACTTGTTCTTTCGAAATATGGATCGTTTTAGCCCTGTTGTGTTTTGGTGTAATATTGTTATTGTTAAAAAAAGAAGAAATTATTTCGTTATTTGTAATGTTCGTGCACTTGTCGCGTTCGGTTAGGCATAAACAATAAACCCATGATTATATCAATTATTGATCAAGAGTTTATGTATTTATGAACTGAGGTCGCAAAGCTTAGCTTTGACCTATTTTCCGATAGAACTTTATATTTCCTCTTAGCTCTAACCAGTTATACATCTTCAGTCATTTAAAAAATCGATACGTATCATGTAAAAATCAATATAACTCGATAGTAAACGAGCGTTTTGGATCGACTGCTTCGAGCTTGTTTTAAATACAAATGTGTGTCGAATATGCTTTAAAACTCATTTTAAGCTGAATACTTTGTGTATGTGTTCCACTGTGATGCTTTTGTGTAACATTAATCTGTAATAGTCAAACATTGCCAGACTTCGTTGCGTGTTTTGCTGGTTTGATTGTTGTGTTCTAGCTAGGGGAAAAAAAAAATCATTTATTTAATTAGGCTCCCAGACATATATTATTGAGCATAAAGGGACCACACACACAGCTAGGCATATTCTGATGTGGTGACTCTAAATTTTCAGTGCTCTCCCTCCCTTCTTCCTCCCCTCCCTCCCTCCTTCTCTCTCTCTTTCTCTCTTTCTATCTGTCTCCCAGGCTGATAAGAACTGGCATCAGCGAGTTCAGGCTTTGATGATGTCATGGACGCTATTTATCATCTTGTTTTTCTTTCTTGCAACTTTTGTGTTTTTTTTGTTTTTTTTTTTAGACCTGACTTTATTTATTCATTTCTTGGTTTTTCTGATTAGAGGGTTAGTTGGTTCACCCAAAAACGGAAATTCTGTCATTAATTCCTCATGTCGTTCCAAGACCTTTCGTTCATCTTCGGGAACACAAATTAAGATATTTTTGATTATATTATGCGCAAAAAACAAACATACAGACTTTATTCAACAGTTTCTTCTCGTCTGTGTCAGTCTGTGGCTAGCTCCTGCGTCACATGATCAGCGTCGGCCAATGGTGAGCCGGCGTTCTGACCTAGAACCCGGAAGCTCTGCACTGTGTTTACTACGTCAACAGCGTAAGAAACTGACATGGAAGAAATGGAATAAAGTCGTTATTTTTGTTAGTTTTTTCACAGAAAAGGTATTCTCATCTCTTCGTCACATTAAGGCTGAACCACTGGAGTCACATGGACTATTTTAACTTCCTTTCTGGACCTTGAAAGTGGACGTTTCTCTCTATGGAGAGCTCTCCGAAATATGTGTTTTGAAGATGAACGAAGCTCTGACGGGTTTGAAACGACATGAGGAACAGAATTAAATTTTTTGCGTGAACAAACCCTTTAACTCGACTGATTTAGGCTTCTGTGAATCAGATGTCTCGTATTACACCCACACCAGACAGTGGAAGAAAGTCGTCTGAATTATAATTTCCCCATCCTTTGGGTCTCGTATATCCAGAACTTTGTAGTTTGTACCTGTCACCACGTGGCTCATGTCGGAGGATGCAGGTGAGGTGTAAGTGTACCTCCCTTAGTGTGTGGTCCCGAGTTTCCGTGCGTCAACGCGGAGAGATTAGCGATTGACGCAGGCAGTTCTGCCACCATCAAGATGTGAGCAGACTCTTGTCTGGACCTGCATTGGGCCCCTGTGATGACTTTAAAATGTGTTTGATATCTTTAATGAGGGGCACATGGGCCGCTGTGGTACACTGTGTACCTAAACACCCTAGGAGTGCGTTTTCAGTTCCTCTAGCGTTTGATTGGCACTGCTGAGATCTTCTACAATATGCCTGTGAAGAGGTTCGGCTGCTAGACATTAGTTGTGCAAAATATTGGGATATTTAGATGATGAATCGGTTTGAGAAGAGCCAACTCAAATTAAACAAATACTTAGTATTTAGAATTTTCTTTCGAGTTCTCAAAACAAACACATTTTAAGTAATCCGAGTAGTTTCATTGTTTTGAGTTTTATGAACTTAATTTAGACGGATTTAAATATAACCGAAACTGGGCTGGGATATACGTTTCCCAGCATGCTTTGCCATGACACTCAAAAGGGACAGAAAAAGCCAAAATTAAGTGTTTTTTGTGGGAGATTTTGTAGTGTTTTGTTTTTTTGTAGGGTTACCAAGAGGTTTGGCTGCTAGAAATTAGTTGCGCTAAATATTGGGATATTTAGATAATTAACTGATATATCTTGCACTGTAAACACGAACGCTCAAAATAATGAATCGGTTTGAGTAGAGCCAACTCAAATTAAACGAACACTTAGTATTTAGAATTTTCTTTCGAGTTCTCAAAACGAACACATTTTAAGTAATCCGAGTAGTTTCATTGTTTCGAGTTTTATGAACTTAATTTAGACGGATTTAAATATAACCGAAACTGGGCTGGGATATACGTTTCCCAGCATGCTTTGCCATGACACTCAAAAGGGACAGTAAAAGCCAAAATTAAGTGTTTTTTGTGGGAGATTTTGTAGTGTTTTGTTTTTTTGTAGGGTTACCAAGAGGTTTGGCTGCTAGAAATTAGTTGTGCTAAATATTGGGATATTTAGATAATTAACTGATATATCTTGCACTGTAAACACGAACGCTCAAAATAATGAATCGGTTTGAGTAGAGCCAACTCAAATTAAACCAACACTTAGTATTTTGAATTTTCTTTCGAGTTCTCAAAACGCACACATTTTAAGTAATCCGAGTAGCTTCATTGTTTTGAGTTTTATGAACTTAATTTAGACGGATTTAAATATAATCGAAACTGGGCTGGGATATACGTTTCCCAGCATGCTTTGCCATGACACTCAAAAGGGACAGAAAAAGCCAAAATTAAGTGTTTTTTGTGGGAGATTTTGTAGTGTTTTGTTTTTTTGTAGGGTTACCAAGAGGTTTGGCTGCTAGAAATTAGTTGTGCTAAATATTGGGATATTTAGATAATTAACTGATATATCTTGCACTGTAAACACGAACGCTCAAAATAATGAATCGGTTTGAGTAGAGCCAACTCAAATTAAACAAACACTTAGTATTTAGAATTTTCTTTCGAGTTCTCAAAACGAACACATTTTAAGTAATCCGAGTAGTTTCATTGTTTTGAGTTTTATGAACTTAATTTAGACGGATTTAAATATAACCGAAACTGGGCTGGGATATACGTTTCCCAGCATGCTTTGCCATGAGACTCAAAAGGGGCAGTAAATGCCAAAATTAAGTGTTTTTTTGGGAGATTTTGTAATGTTTAATGTTTTGGTTTTTTGTAGGGTTTCCAAGAGGTTTGGCTGCTAGAAATTAGTTGTGCTAAATATTGGGATATTTAGATAATTAACTGATATATCTTGCACTGTAAATACGAACGCTCAAAATAATGAATCGGTTTGAGTAGAGCCAACTCAAATTAAACAAACACTTAGTATTTTGAATTTTCTTTCGAGTTCTCAAAACGCACACATTTTAAGTAATTCGAGTAGTTTCATTGTTTCGAGTTTTATGAACTTAATTTAGACGGATTTAAATATAACCGAAACTGGGCTGGGATATCCGTTTCCCAGCATGCTTTGCCATGAGACTCAAAAGGGGCAGTAAATATCAAAATTAAGTGATTTTTGGGAGATTTTGTAATGTTTAATGTTTTGGTTTTTTGTAGACGAGTGGAGCGTGAGCTTAGTTTGAGAACAGATTTAAGTTAAATGTTTTACATTGCAAGTGCTAATGCTAATGCTATCAAAACATTGACTGCGTCCGAAATCGCGTACTATGTGAGTACACTCTAAAAAATGCTGGGTTAAAAATAACCCAAGTTGGGTTTGAAAATGGACTAACCCAGCGATTGAGTTGTTTAAACCAGCAATTGGGTTGTCTTAAGCAAACATTTAACCCAATCGCTGGGTTAAAACAACTCAATCGCTGGGTTAAAACAACACAATTGTTGGGTTAGTCCATTTTCAACCCAACTTGGGTTATTTTTAACCCAGCATTTTTTAGAGTGTAGGTACTACATTTGAATGTGAACGAACTTCGCGACCGTTAAAAAAGTACGTTCTATATAGTATGAATAAATGTAGTATGAATGTAATCCGGACGTACTACATCCGCCATGTTGTCATGATCATGTGACCTAACCAGTTGCGTCCCTTCACCTCCATTCATAAATCCATTTTCGCATACTATATAGTAGAGAAGTATTCGATATAGGACGCAGCTATTGATCAATTAGCAAGTTGGCATTTATTGAATTGGCTAGTTAAGGCTAGTCAAGTTTCCACTACTTAAAATGTGTGATTACATGATATTTTTAAGTTAAATGTATGAATTAGCTTACTCAAATATCGCAAGTTCAGAGCAATGAAAGTTCTGCTTACTTTAACGTTACATTTCTTAACTTAAAAAGTTTGATTGCCTCAATTTTTTTGAGTTTTGCCAACTTAATCGGTTTTACAGTGTGGTTAACACTTCATTAGGAGAGTATTTTCGTAAAAAAAAAAACTCACGTGTTGAATTGAGCACCTGTACTTAGAGTTTTTTTTAGTAATAACTGTCTGACTGACACCTGACTGGATTGGGAAGAGAGGGGAAAGTCCCTAAAAAGTGAGCAGGAATGTCGCCACGTGTCTGTGAAAATGCGGGTAAACTACTTTTAGGCATGGTTTTAATGCTGACATGAAAGATGAATAGAACAACAGTGTCTCTGTGGAGCCCACCCCACACATTCACACAGACTCGGATCCTGACCACTTCAAACCAAGCCAACTATACGAGGCCCCAAAACAACACACATATTTGCATGTGCTCTCCAAATTTAGCCTTAAAGCGAAGACTTGTGTTGTCTAATTTCACAATTTAATACATTCTACAAGGCCGTTTGAGCGTCAATGCACTTGAGGAAAAAACGTGGGTGTCTTTTGTACTATAATTTTGTATTAGCAAGTTATTTTACAGTCCTGTTCTCCTTATGGACTTGTTATAGAATTGTGTAATAACCAGGTACTAACCCTAAACCCAAGTATTACCCAATGCTTTCTTACATTTATTACACACGTACTGTAAAATAAAGCTCTGTAAGGTTAAGGACAGGTTTGGTGGGATGGTTAGGTTTAAGGGTTGGTTAATGGCATAACAACCGTGTAATTATAGAAGTTAATTGGGAAATTAATTTACATGCAGGTATTTTTTTTTAAATGAGTGCAATGCAAAAACATGCATTTACAAACGTTTTCAGTAACTTTCATTTGTCCATGAAAACGATCTTGTGCGATCCCGACACACACACACACACACACACACACACACACACACACACACACACACACACACACACACACACACACACACACACACACACACACACACACACACACACACACACACACACACACACACACACACACACACACACACACTTTATTTGGTAACACTTTAAATTACAGTGTTACATGTAGTTACTGTAGTAATAACAGTAAATTATGCATAATGCAACTAACCCTAAACTAAATCCTAACCCTATAGTAATTATTACATGTAGTTAATAATTATTACTCACTACGCTCAAAAAAATGCTGGGTTAAAAATAACCCAAGTTGGGTTGAAAATGGACTAACCCAGCAATTGGGTTGTTTTAAGCAAACATTTAACCCAACCACTGGGTTAAAACAACCCAATTGCTGGGTTAGTCCATTTTCAACCCAACTTGGGTTATTTTTTAACCCAGCATTTTTTAGAGTGTACTTAATAATTACACTGTAAGTGTAACCCTTTATTTTAAGGTGTCGTTGTTACAGTGTAATTATATATTTGTTAAGTTATAGTAACGAGCAACATATACTTAGGGTTGAGGTTTAGTTGCATGTAATTACGTTGTTACTACACTCTAAAAAATGCTGGGTTAAAAACAACCCAAGTTGGGTTGAAATGGACTAACCCAGCAATCGGGTTGTTTAAACCCAGTGACAGTGAATGGGTTGTTTTAACCCAGCGGTTGGGTTAAATGTTTGCTTAAAACAACCCAATTGCTGGGTTAGTCCATTTTCAACCCAACTTGGGTTGTTTTAACCCAGTAAATGGGTCGTTTTAACCCAGCGGTTGGGTTAAATGTTTGCTTAAAACAACCCAATCGCTGGGTTAGTCCATTTACAACCCAACGTGGGTTATTTTTAACCCAGCATTTTTTAGCGTGTATGGTAAGAACGTGTAACATATGTGAAAAGTGTTGAATGAATATATATATATTTTATAGATATTTGATTTTGACTTTGTGTGTGCCAAATGGTAACATTTAACCCAACCGCTGGGTTAGTCCATTTTCAACCCAACTTGGGTTATTTTTAACCCAGCATTTTTTAAGAGTGTAGGTGACACTTCTCAAAATTGACTTTGCTGACTCTATATCGACTTCAATCAGGTGTCGCTTTTAGTCCGATTCCAACAAATCATGCATCATTTTGTAGGTTTTTTATAATAATAACGACTCATTTTGCCAGCACGGGTCGCATATATCACTTGGGCTAAATTAGCCAGTACATTAATAGCCTTTCCACATTCATAAAGACATGAATAATACTACGCAGAGTTAAGTTGTCTAGTGATTTCAGAGTTTCCTGTGCCGTGTGTGACAGGAGATTCAGTCTGTTGCCTTGCTTTGCTTATTAAAAAAGAAAGAAAGCAGTGTTTGTCTCTGAAACGAGTAGGTTAGTGCCTTTATTACCTGCTCCAATCTATAATAAGAAGTGTTTTTTGTCTTCCACCTCGTATGATCACGGATGGCGGCCTGAGCTCCTTTAAAGGGAACTCGCTTCCTGCGTGATTTTTATTCCGTCTAAAGAGGGAATCGAACTGGGCTTAAATGTATTTATAGTCGCATACGTGTTTAAATAGATGTTGTTTTACTGGACTATGAAATATGAAGTGGCTAAAAAGTGTTGGTCGCTCTGCTCTTGGTTACTGGAGATAAAGATGGCAGGAAGAATTCAGTGGCCATGGGAATCAGGGGGGGAGGCCATGTGCCAGCTCTCTCTCTCTCTCTCACACACACACACACACACACACACACTCGATCATTACCTCACTGTGTCTGAGGGCTGGGGTTTCACAGGGGGCCGATCCCCACCCGCCCCACACAGGGAAGCCAGAACTCTGACGCCACCAGCATAATTAGCCGTCCATTTCAAACAGAACCAGTTGGAGGAGGGGATGAGAGAGCTCGCCCCTCCCACCCGTCTCTCTTCCTCTCTTTCTCTCTCTTTCTCGCTTCCTTTCGATCGTACTTTATGGCGTGTTTGGTCTGCATGCCTGTGCACTCGGGGAAATTCTTCAAGTTTGGAGGAATTTAACGTTTCTGATTTGTTTTTTACAGCAGCTGAAGTGAGAAAATTAGTAGTTGTTTAAGTTTAATGGCACTATATGTGTGTTAAACTTTGTTTTAAGTCAACATAAGAATCAAATGGACCCTTTTTAAGCATGTTTCTGGCTTTATTGGGAACGATTTATCTGTGTTTTGCACTCTCCTGAAACATGAAGGCCACACTGGCTATTTGATAGTGTTGAGTGATAGCAAAATGATAAAACCTAACTAATAGCCAATATAAAGCCAATTTTTCATGATCTAATCAATTCCCTATGGATGAAAAGTTATGACGTCCTGTTGTTATTGATGAATATTCAGTTTAATTTGGAAATGCATTGGATTAAGGAAGTAAAATGGGTTGAAATGGTGGTTTGTGTTTGACTTTAAATCTGTAAATTATGACATCAAAACTACAAATGTTCAAATTTGGTAAAAAACTCAGTTTCTTTTTGGCCTTTAACATTAGTTTCCTGGTAATCTTTTCATGATAAATTCCTCATGGATGAAAAGTTCAGACCTCCTCTTTTTATTGATAAATATATTCAGTTTAATTTGGAAATGCATTGGATTAATGAAGTATAATAGGTTGAAATGGTGGTTTGTGTTTGTACAATCACAAATGATAACAGCAAAACTTCAAATGTTTTAATTTGTTAGAAAACTTACTTCCTTTTTGGGCTTTAACATTAGTTTCCTGGTGATCTTTTCATGGTCTAATCAATTCCTCATGGATAAAAAGTTCAGACCTCCTGTTTTTATTGTCGAATATTCAGTTTAATTTGGAAATGCATTGGATTAAGGAAGTAAAATGGGTTGAAATGGCCGTTTGTGTTTGTACAATCACAAATTATAACAGCAAAACTACAAATGTTTGAATTTGTTAGAAAACTCAGTTCCTTTTTGGGCTTTAACATTAGTTTCCTGGTGGCCGTTCAAAAACCACTTAAAGCCCTGAACGGGAAAAAATGGACTGCTGAATAATATTTATGTAAAATAGTGTTAAAACAATGCGTCAGGTTATTACTGTGATAGACTGTGGAAAAAGGTTAGAACAGCGTTTTATTTGCTTCTGTTCAGAAACATCTGGAAAGAGTTTGAGGGAAGTAGTTCTGAATTAAGAGCCATGGGAAAGAGATCAGCTCCGATTGCCCTTTTTCCTGAGCGAAGGAGAGAGAGAGAGATAAAGCCAGATACTTAAAGGGAAGTTTAGTCCAAATGGTCTTTTTGTATATTGTCACTCAAAACAGATTTTATACTACTTAGAAATCATTACGACTGTCTCTTTGTTCCATGTTTTCTGTTCCATGTCCT
Organism: Gobio gobio; assembly: GCF_949357685.1. Lineage (NCBI taxonomy): Eukaryota > Metazoa > Chordata > Actinopteri > Cypriniformes > Gobionidae > Gobio > Gobio gobio. Next base: position 2,607,452 of record NC_137118.1, read on the forward strand.
TTCCATTGGTTTTAATGACTACATTAAACATAAATTATGGACTGTTGTTTGTTCCCTGTGCTTTTATGCAGGTTGTAGGTTTAGATTCTGCCATAAGCAGCCATTTTAAAGCCTCGCTGGAGCATCTTTGGATGTTTCACACTGCAACCCGATCTATTGTTTTCAGACAAGATTCAGCAACTCTGTGATGAGAAGAGCATGTTTTTATTTCCCCTCTTCGCTGCCATTTCGAGGCTGTCGCGCCACCCTAATTCGCCGCAGATATGTTTAAAAAATCACGACCGCGGAGATCAAAGCCTGTGACTTTACTGTGCATAAAACTAATGAGGTGCATCTTCCCGGTCTGGATGCTTTTCATCTCATCGCTGTCTTCTGTAGTCGCCCGTGGTCAATGTACAGACGCCCTTTGAGTTTCTCTGAGCGAGCGGTGAACGATTTAGCCACGAAGGTTTGATGGTTTTCAAGAAATCAACCAAAAAATAACTCAAATTAATCAATATGTGTAGCCCCAATTCATGCAATGAAATGTAATTGAACTGATCCAACTCAACGTTTAAAGGTGCACTATGTAACTTTTCCATCCGCTAGAGGTCGCCTCTTCAAAACAAAGGCGTAGATATGATGTCATCGACAGGCCACGCCCTCACATGTCCCGGTTCCTCGAGTCAAATAGCATCTCTCGATTTACACATAGTTGGAAACATTTGGGATATTGTAAGTACTTAACTGAACAAAATATATAACACTGGCCGAGTGGTTTCTGGATATTTTACTGAAAAAATGTTACATAGTGCACCTTTAAATGAAAGTGATACACTTTTTTTTATGCATGTCAAACTTTTAGTTGAAACATTTAATTGTAAAATCAATTATAAGCTGTTTCATTCATAGTTATACACCACAACATTCAAAAACATTACAGAAACTCTGAACATTAAAAACATCTTGTCCCTTGCAAAGCATGCTGGGAAGTACTGATCGCGTGCCCAGTTAGTTATGTCAACTAATGAAGTGAATGATTCATGTAGTTTTAATCGAGTAAACTTAAATATATTAGGTTGATTGAACACAATGACATTAAGTTGTGACAAAATGTGTTTCTTCATCTCATTTTAAACTGAACTAGGCAAAAAAATAACTTTTTGAGTGTACTGATTTTAATTGGGATGATTCATTTGTGCATGTTAAAATGTTTTTCTCTTGTAATCTTTATCAAAGTACAATCACTGAAATTACTTTTCGCTTTTCTATTGAATAAAATACCACTCATTTTTGTTCCCTTCATAAATGTTGCATTACAAAAGTTAAAAGGTTTGCAAACACTTGAAAACTTCAATGTTGAATTTAATCACAAATTAATGGGGAAACGGGCTATCGCCTAAATGCTAATTACAGGCGACTTTGTCTCCTTAAAGGAATAGTTCACCCAAAAATTTAAATTAGCCCATGATTTTCTCACCCTCAAGTCATCCGAGGTGTGTATGACATTCTTCTTTCAGACGAATAAAATCTGAGTTATATAAAAAAAGTTCTGGCTAATCCAAGCTTTATAATGGAACAGTGCATCTATCCGTCATATAACTGCTCCACACGGCTCTGGGGTGTTAATAAAGTCCTTCTGAAGCGATGCATTTGTGTAAGAAAAATATCCATATTTAAAACTTTATTTCATTTTTCTCAATGGCTCTGCATCAGCCGTCTCCGTGCCATAACTTCCGGTGAATAAGGTCAAAATACTGGCGTGATCATAGATATATACACATAGATTCCTCATTAGTGCCTGCGCGGATTGGTTGAATGAGGCATCTACGCATATATATATTTGATCGCGCCAGTATTTTGACCTTATTCGCCGGAAGTTATGGCGCTGGGAATGCTAGATGACATTCGTCTGATAAGAGGTAAAAAAATAACAAATACTGTTGGGTTTCTGGCAGAAACCGATGGTTTCGTGTCTTCAGACATCAGTGTGTCGCCATAAGGATTCGTATGTCTGTGTGTTTTTACTCTCATTGCTCTCATACGTTAAAATATCCCCATTGACATCATTATACGACTATCACACTGTTAAACATCTTAATTTGTGTTCTTCTGAAGAAACAAAGCCCTGGGGTTGAGCAGATCAACATAAACATTTGCGTTTTTGAGTGAACTATCCCTTTAAAATCAATATGAAATCAAAATTGATTATGTAATTTCTAAATACACACATTCCAGCTCTTTTTTCTAAGTGATGAGTGCGTCCAAAGATTCAAATGTTTATTCATAAGCGGTCATTTATCATTGAATGTTTTATTATCCTAGTAATTGTGCCATCTTACATAACTAAAATCACAGTTTCTTCTTGATTCAATCCCAAACTACTATTACCCGTGCTCAGAACTGATTCCACCTGTCATTTTAGAATACAGAAATTGTTACATATTAATTTCAGCCGCGAGTTATTGGTAAAACTAGCTAAGAGTGAAGCTCTTTATCTAACCCCAAAAATGACTCGTCATGATCTTGCATTCGATCCGAGCAGCAGGCAGACGTCGTCCCTCGCTCGATAATAAACCGGGTGAGATTTTGTTTGAAAAATAGAGATTGTATTTGCTCTTTAAATATCAGTATCGATCGCACGCGGCCGAAGACTCGCAGTCGGAACTGTTAATGTGTGGGAGACTCGAGAGGCTGGAATCTCACTCACATGCCATGTTTGATAAAAGCCCAGCTCTTAGGGGGCTATGAACAGTCCATTTCAGCTGAGGCGCACCTCTCTTTCTCCCTTTATCTCTCTCTCTCTCTCCTTCCCTCGCTTTCTTACCGCTCACTGCGAGAGATGATTGAAAAGCCGGAGTTTCCATCAGCTGTAAATGTACTCAGACTGCTGAAACAGCCCTGCGTTGTTGCTGACCGTGGCATGGGCCAGAGGATGTAGCGCCACATTGCATTGTGGGTAGTGTGCCAGCATAATCAGGTGTGAATAAGTAGGTCAGCTGTGGTCTGTGTTTCGCTTTGCCAGTTGGTATTTCTGACAGCAGCCGGGAGTTTTTGTGCAGTTTGACGCGGGAAGAGAGGAACGTTTGCAGCTTTTGTTGTGTCCACATTTGTGTTGGGTTACATAAGAAGGCGACCCAAGCTCTTTTTCGTTTCTTCTTCTCTTTAAAGGGGTCATTAAAGGACCTAGAGCCCTATTCGCACGGGATTAATATCATCTGGGGACCTCTGGTGTAGTGTGAGACCGATATATCGGGCCGATATTTGCGATTTTTACGTGTATCGGCAGATACAATGCTGCTGCGTTCGCCGATATTTTTATCTCACCGTCTTCAAACTCTCTCGCTCTGCCTCCCTCGCGCATATTAATCAAAATCAATTGAGAATTGACACGATGGTAAAAGGTCGAAAGACTGAAGTTTCACGAGGAGCATTGGGAGATTTTTTCCTGAATTACCGCTGGTGTTGCTCTACAAGAGATTGAGTTAAGTGCACCTACACTCTAAAAAATTCTGGGTTAAAAATAACCCAAGTTGGGTTGAAAATGGACTAACCCAGCAATTGGGTTGTTTTAAGCAAACATTTAACCCAACCGCTGGGTCAAAACAACCCAATTGCTGGGTTAGTCCATATTCAACCCAACTTGGGTTATTTTTAACCCAGCATTTTTTAGAGTGTAACCATTAAAAGACTAGGTTGTTTTAAAATGAAGTATAGTACAGTCAGTGTGCACTTTATTATGCTGCTTGCTTGTTGATACTGTGTGCAATAGTGTAATTATTTTATTTATGCTTAAATATTTATTTGCAGAATTTTTCACCACTGAACTCTTTTTTTTCTCTTCTTGTTCTACCGCATCTGTTTTTATTATTTGTTAAATACTGTTTTTTTTAGTTCAATAAATGTTCCTTTTTTAAATTGTAAATTTTAAATTGTTATCATGATCATTGTGAATTTTTTGAGACTTGTCGGGACTGTTTTCCAAGATGGCTCCTGTCTGTATACGCGTAATGTACTGTCTTTATAAAGCATCTTCTTATTAAACTGTTTGTACACTTACAAAGTTCTCAATGCTTCGGTTTGCGTGTAGGGACCCTCATTATGCTCCTGTGTTAGTGTGAGGCTATTTTGAGCCTTGTTAGTGGCATTAACTAGCGATTTAATTTTACTTATTCTGTGCCCCATAGACTAGCGTTATAAGCTAATCTGTTTTTAGAGATAAAACTCTTTACATTCGACTTTCATGAAAACGCATCCCAGAGAACGATCTACTCGCTAATCATGTGTTAATTACCCCTAGGTTCATTTTTCACCGGAGTTGTCCTTTAACTGCATTTTTTTATTGTTTTATAATGTTTCCTGTGGTGCACTTATGTTTCTATGATTTTTATATCAAAATTGTCATGATTTAGAAATAAAATGGATTTTTCCTCTGATTTGAACGCTCTGTTTGAAGGGGCGTGTCTGCTGTGAGACTCCAGTGTAAACGCCCACTGCTGTGATTGGCTGCTGTGAGACTCCAGTGTAAACGCCCACTGCTGTGATTGGCTGCTGTGAGACTTCAGTGTAAACGCCCACTGCTGTGATTGGCTGCTGTGAGACTTCAGTGTAAACGCCCACTGCTGTGATTGGCTGCTGTGAGACTTCAGTGTAAACGCCCAATCACAGCAGTTGGCATTAGAATGAACACGGTTACTCACATGTTGTGGCGTTACTGTCGAGTCCATATGGTAAAAGTCTGCGGCGAAACTGCGACTGATTTCCCAAAGAATCCACAGTGAAATGTAGCGAACACAAATAAATAATGCTCAACTGAGACGTTCACATTGTTGAGAATAAATCAGCTCATTCCTAGCTAGGGGTGCACCGATCCGATATTAGGATCGGATATCGGCCGCGATACTGACAAAATAGCTGGATCGGGGATCGGAAAAATTAACAGATCCACAAGCCGATCCAGGTGTTTTTTTCCGTCGCAGCAGAACCTACGTCATTCGTCAGCTTCACGTGTGTCGCATGCTAGAAGGGAGCGAGCCAGAGAGTCGGCTGTGTGGAGGAGATATTTCACGCTTGCCACGCCAACTAGTTCGTCGCCGTTTCGAGGGTATTACTGCAAAGTCAGGGTCTTTCCTGCATTGACATTTTTTTGACGGCCAAAGCCTAATTTGATGAGTTATTGTGATTTACGAGTGATGTAGAACAGATGCTGCGCTTGTGACTGAGTGACAGAGAGACCGATCTGAGAGCTCCTCCCCCGCGCGCGCTCTCTGGGTCTTCAAAATAATCAGTGTTCGCTCTCATATTTCACATATTAATCCAAATCAAAAGCTCGGAAGACCGAAACCATGTTGCACGTGACACATTCGGACAATTTTGTCCTTGAATTATCACTGGGTGTGAATTGCGCTCAAAAAACATTGACTCTTCTCTGACCAGCTGACATAAAGCATACTTTCAATAAGCGGGAGACAAATTATATCCAGTTATGAAGTGTTTTCTGTGTGTTGACATCTTTCGCGATGTTCTAACAGACGGGATTCGCACACAACGCGTCTGCTAATGTCCGATTCGTGACCTAATGACTCCTTTGAACCGAATCATTTTAACGACTGGCCAGAACAACTGATCTGTCCAACACTGAACTCATGAACTCAGTTTATTAATTTACTCAGAACGCAACTGAAATGAGAACACAAGTGTGCTTACCCATTTTAGCAAGAGTGGGTAGTAAGAATTATTTTTAATTATCAACAGTATTTCATCTTATTTCTGTTGACAATGTGTAGTAAAATAAATAGGCCTAGCCTACAATCATTTAATCTGGAGTGAGGTGAAACCAGAACAAAGTTGTTATTAGCTAGCTGAAAATTTTTATTAAATTGCATATGGTAGAAAATTAGACTATTTGTTAATTTGTAATGCTACTTTTTAATATTGATATGATTATATACCAAAACAATTATCTGTAGTGTAAAAAATGTTTGGTAACTGTCAGATTACTATTGTATGTTTGACCAATACACTGTTTTTTGTTTCCACTGCTACATTTTATTTATTTAAATAAGTTAGATTACATTCTATTTTAGATTTGAATGCACAATTGTTTTTTAAATAAATAAGAATTCAACACCTTACATACATCTGTTATTTTGTCTTAGTTATGTTTAGTTAGTAAAGTCTGGTGCCTTTAGTCTCTTCAAGGAAGATATAAGGTGGAAGATATACAGTTTATTATTAATTCAACAATATATCGGATCGGTATCGGGTATCGACAGATACACAAAGCCCAGGCATCGGTATCGGTATCGGGACTGAAAAAGTCGGATCGGTGCACCCCTATTCCTAGCATTAGGATCCTCTGGAAGGTCATGTTATTTTTAGTCAGTTCGTCTCTCCTCGTCATCTCACTAACACTCCAGTGGGCGGGGCCAAAGCTGTGATGATGAAGTGGGCGTTGATCTTCTTCTGCAGAGGCGCTCTTTCACCATCTATTATAGGCTCATCCACAACGAGTCCATCTCTGGGCTTGGGTGCAATAAAAGCTGTTCTTGGACGAAAGGTTCTCAAACGTACAGGATATTCTTATAGTATGATGACCTCTCATATGTCAACAGCTCAAGGAAAATGTGATTTCTCACTTCATCCTGTCGTTTCACATTCGGACTCTCTCCGGTTGGCATGTAACCTCGGTTTGATTGCCAACTGAGAAAGTGCTAGTGCTGTATCAGGATACCTTTCGTAAGGGGACACACTCTTTTGTCTTATGTCGCTCTGTCGAAAGACATCTGGACCGTTGTTTAACTCCGCTGTCTCGAGAACAAACAGGTGTTTTTGTGACTAAATGAATGGATAAACCAGCAGACCCAGAAACAGTTCCACTCCAGACTCCAATGCCAATTTTTTTTTAACCTTGTGCCGTGTGCGTAATCCTAGAGATATAAATAGCCTTCCTCAATAAGAACTGGAAGGAAGGGCACATGCACAGCAACCTTCATACGTTTTGTTCTGGTGCATTTACCTCATTTGTTTAATGTAAAGGACGGTGTGCAGTCGTAATTTTAAAAAGTAGTTTGTATAAAGTTGCTTTGAGGCCTTGACTTTGGCCGATTAGGCGTGTGCAAAAGTACATTAAAAACCAATTATCACGTATAACCCTTATGTCATTCCAAACCGGGCTTGTTTCCCTGTGGAATACAAAAGATATTTAATGTAGAATGTGTTTTTTTTTTTTTTTTTTGGTCAACTAAGGACAATAGGGACAACTCGGTTTCTTAAAGCTACACTGTGTAACTTTTTTCGTTTATTCTTCGCTAAAAACACTTAGTTCTTTCAAAAATATATGTGCTCATTAATGTATAATTTACTTCTTTCAAGTAATAAAGTATTCTCGTAAGTTTATAATATGCCATTGAAAATACATACGGGTGAGGGTTTGAATGCGGGTCGCCATGTTGCTCCTCCATCTTGAAAGTACATTAGCCAAAGAGGGACATACCCGTAAATTCAAGCTTCGCCTTTCGCGTTTTAACACTCGATGGCACCGTGTCGAATGTGGACGAGGTCCAACTGGAAGCCATGTTAATCTTGGACTAAATCGGCCACCGTAGGAGTTAAAACGAAATCGGAATTGAGAGGAACAGAAACTAATATTCACTGGATGGTCAAATACCTTTACACCACTAGATGGGGGAAAATATCACACAGTGTAGCTTTGAGAAGCTAGTAATTCATATAAGATGGTAAAATTGTAAGACATGCATGTGTTGGACCGTACAAAAACCATACGACCCAAATCTAACACGTGTCCTAACTACACGCGACGCGATAAGATTTCAAGCAACTTGTCTGTCCACACCAGACGCGACTACAACAAATCAATCAAAAACCACAGCCAATCAGAACAGCGTGTGGAACGTGCCTTTACTCTACCTTTATTGACCAATGTCTAGCTTTGATTCAGTTGAGCAAAAATGACTAGATTTTTTTGTTTTTATTTGTAAAACTTTTTTCTCCTGCGTCCTATTCTTCCATTGTCCAGAATGGCAGCGCAGCTGAAAGGTTTGTTTAAGATGCGCCTTGTATTGGAAATGCGTACATTTGCATTTTTACCTTATTTTTAAATTTTGGTGTGAAGACATGTGTCTTTACATTTGCACAAAAACTATTTTTTTAAAAACAAACAAAAAAAGAAGAAGCCCAGCCCAGGTGAGAAAAGTAACGCAAAATTAACGTAACGCATTACTTTTCATAAAAAGTAACTAAGTAACTCAATTAGTTACTTTTTAAGGGAGTAACGCAATATTGTAATGCATTTCTTTTCTAAGTAACTTTCCCCAACACTGATAATCGGCCAAAATGAAAAATATTATGCCGATATGCCTTGCCGATATGATAACCTGTCATAAATCACAAGCATAACACTTGTAAATTAAATGTTATATACAATTTATGAATATGTAATAAAATGTTATCAAATGGATAATGAAAATAATAATACAAAGCTCTAAAATAAGTAAATTTGAACATTTGAGAGCTTTTAATATATAATATATAGCCCGAAACTTTACTTAATAAAGTTTTAAATATGGATATTTTTCTTACACAAACGCATTGATTCGCTTCAGAAGGCCTTTATTAACACCCCAGAGCTGTGTGGAGCAGTTATATGATGGATATATGCATTGTTTATGGACTTCAAAAACAGAGCAACTATTACTGCTATTATAAAGCTTGGATTAGCCTGAACATTTGTAATATAACTCTGATTTTATTCGTCTGAAAGAAGAATGCCATACACACCTGGGATGACTTGAGGGCGAGTAAATCATGGGCTAATTTAAATTTTTTGGTGAAATATCGCTTTAACATTGAAATCACTCGCTCCAGACACTCTATTGGCGTCTGGTGTGAAATCGAGATCTTTTATAATATAATGAATGTCTCTCCCGTCACTTTTGCATCCTTTCTGAAAATAAAAAGCTTTAATGTCTTTATAAAAAGAAGTCTAAACATTCAGTCGTTTTGTTCTGAGCATACGCTGTGTGTGTGAAAGCAGGAGTTTCTGTTCTTGAGGAGCCGCAGATGCTCAGTACATTATGTGATATGATGGTGGCTCCTAATTTAGCCGCAGTCTTATCCTGTATGGATGAGTAATTGTGTCCATAAAGAAGGTTAATCTTCATAACAGGGGAACATAAACCAGATCTCTCTGGATCCTCTTCTGTTTCGGCGCAGTGTTTTTTGGGTCGGAAGAATTTAGTGCAGTTTCGGAGAAAATAAACATGACGGTTCTCCTCACAGTTATTGTCTGGTCTGAGGAAGAGCGGTCAAAGTGAGGTGAGGTTTTTGGAGCTGGTCTTATTTTAGTCCGGCTCGCTGCAGTTCCCTAGGACGGGCAGGATTTGGGGAAAGTTTCCGGAACTTTTCGAGTGCCGTCTCGCTCCATTACTATTCTTGGAGAGTCTCAGGTAGAGTTCGCACCCAGCTGTGGTTTAAGTGCTCTGTGAGAATGGGAAATAATCAGGAGACCCTTTAACCTTCTGTCCGCACTTTTTCCCCCTCGCTCGCGCACACTTTTGAGTTGTACTCCAGACGTCCCTTGCCAGCCTGGGCTCAGCACTTTAAAAACCCAAACAAAACAAAAGCCTCAGCGGGGGCCCGAGGGCCTGGGGAACCGGGCAGCTCCACCTCACACTCACAGCAGCCGGGCTCCCTGAGCTAGACTTTGGCTGAACTTTCACTTTTGCCTGAAACAGTTATTATTAGTGACCTGAAAACCTCCAGGAGGAGTGGAAATGGAAGCCAGATGCCGTTAGTGGCTGGAAAACGATATTAAGCTTTCAAATGGTGCCCATGGGGAGGGAGACGGACATGGATTTCCATGTTGGGGGGGCGGAGAAACGGTGACCCGGCGCTGCTCTGCTGATTTGTTCTGGGGGGGGGGGGGGGGGTATGGGTTTGGGGGGGGGGGGGGGGGGGTTTGGGGGGTCAGACCTCCTCTTGTTCGCGGGGGTTTGTGCGCTATCATTAGTGCTGGACGCACATATGGCAAAACATCGGCGGTTCTTCAAATGTAGGTCGTGACGATTTAGCTAAATTATATTTTAGCCATATTTTAATGATGTTCCATATATATCTGTATCTATGTATTTAGTCTAAATGCCTCAAAACAGTTATTAGTGACAATTAGTGAATTAAATGTTACCAATTCTATTCAAAGTAAAATATGGTAAAAATCTACCTAGAAATAACTTTAAAAAAAGTTTATAAACTGCTATATTTACGTACTTTTTTAAAAATGGAATATCCATCCATCCATCCATCCATCCATCCATCCATCCATCCATCCATCCATCCATCCATCCATCCATCCATCCATCCATCCATCCATCCATCCATCCATCCATCCATCCATCCATCCATCCATCCATCCATCCATCCATCCATCCATCCATCCATCCATCCATCCATCCATCCATCCATCCACCATCCATCTATCGTTCTATCTATCTATCTATCTATCGTTCTATCTATCTATCTATCTATCTATCTATCTATCTATCTATCTATCTATCTATCTATCTATCTATCTATCTATCGTTCTATCGTTCTATCGTTCTATCTATCTATCGTTCTATCTATCTATCGTTCTATCTATCTATCGTTCTATCTATCCATCTATCTATCCATCTATCGTTCTATCATATATATGTATATTTGTGTGTGTGTGTGTGTATATATAATATTGTTAGCATTTTACATGTTTTAGAATGTTTATATATGTTATATATGTAAGTATGTATGTGTGTGTGTGTGTGTGTGTGTGTGTGTGTGTGTGTGTGTGTGTGTGTGTGTGTGTAATTTTATATATAATTACACATTCCAATGTGACTGATATATATTATCAGCATTTTTGGGAATTAGATTTAAATCAGACATGCTTTTAAAATATCCTCTTTTACTTACTCATTCCTGCAAGTTGTGACCTAAGAGTGTTGTCAGTTTGTTCTCAAACTTGCGTTTCCATTCACATTAGTTGTAAACTCTCTCTGTTATGTATGATGTTTACACTCTGGGTTAAAGTGAAACCCTTACTCTGCTGTTTAGCCTGACTGTGACGACTCTGGGTTGTTGCGTCTCCGCTAAGACGGAGCCGCGCTGCCCCTTTAATTCCAGCACTTCCTCGTCCCCTTGTTCTCTCTCTTTATACAAAATGTCTGTGCAGCCTCCAGCGAGGTTCTGTCTCCAGGAGGGTAATTATTTTTAGCAGGAAGTGTCTGAAAATGGACTGTACTTGGTCAGATGTGTGTGTATGTGCATGTGTGTGTGTGTGTTGGCCCCTAGCTGGCTGGCCTAGCTTGCAGTGAAGAGAGATTGGCGGGATGTTGGTGTTGTTATTAGTCCTAACAGCAGCCGGGCAGAGGATATGCTCTCCTCGTTCCCGCGGGATATCAGAGACAGATCCGAGGAGATCAGAAGGCCGAATATATCAGGTGAATTTCTGCAAGAGGGAATGAAAATAGCCGGCTAGGAGAGGAGCCTTTTTGCTTATTTATGGGAACGTCACACCTGGCCTATATCGGGAAAATCGCATTTTACCCCGTTATCCTGCGACTTCCAACGTTTTCATCCTTTGGTGGTTACAGGGGATTTTTCTCGACCCTTTGTGGTGGTTCTTCTCGCCCCTTAAATCAGCATAATCTTAAAATCTCTCTTATATGTGTACAATTTCTGACGTCCTCAGTCAGTTTTGCCTTCAGTTCAGCTGGACTGTTTCTTTTGGCAGGCTGATATGTACATCTGACACTGATGGCTTCCCTGGCCATCATCCAGAGAATATTTCAAACAACTTGCTTTTAAAAAGACCGCTGTGCGTCCTGGGAGTTACAGCATAATTAAACAGACTTGAGCCTCTCCGCGCAGAAACAAATCACTATAAATATCGACATGCTGAAAAGGGCTTTGTGACTGCGGTCGTCCGTTCATTTTGGCATTTTGTTTTAGCTATTACAGAAGATTAATTATATCTGTATGTATTGTGCTTTGTTTTTCAGGTGTAAAAGCATTTAAAGACTTTTTTCTTTATCATGTTGTGCCTTTTGGACATTAAAGTCAACACGAAATCGGAATTGACCCTTTAAGACACATTCCCTGTTTTTTTGTGAACAAAATCAGTGCGTGATGTTAAATAATATAAAGTGTGTGTGTGTATGTATATGTATATATATATATATATATATATATATATATATAAATATATAAATAAGAGAATGTATACATTTTTGTTTGTACTTTGTAATCAAAATATTATTAATATTGCTCTTCCTCTACAACAATTTAGCTTTTTGGTTTGTTCAATTTATATGATCCAATCAATTCACAATAGATTAAATCATATATAGAATTTAGGGCTGTCAAAAGATTAAGTATACAGGGAGTGCAGAATTATTAGGCACGTTGATTTTCTGATCATATTTTTTTTCCAGGCACATTTGACCAATTCCAAACCACAGTAATCCTAATAACTACTATTGATTTAGTATTTAATAATGTATAAGTGATATATAATTGTTCATGAAGGCTGGAAATGAAAATCACCTTATATTCAGGTGTGCAGAATTATTAGGCATGTTTTCTTTTACAGATAAATTGAGCCAAAAAAGAGATTTAACTCAGACTGAAAAGTCAAAAAGTATGAAATGCCCATGAGAAGGATGCAATACTAATGCAATACTAGACATTGCCGTTAAGGCATGACCATTGGACAGTGAAATGCTCGTTGGGTCAGCAGGATCTGACAAAAACAGGTGGTGAAGAAAAGACACCTGTTAACTGCAAAAGAATTAAGAATTAAGGTGAAGAATTAAGGGTGAAACCATCAGGAACCCTTTAGTCTCCAGCGCCACCATTTTCCAGAGCTGCAACCTACCTGGAGTCTCCAGAAGTGAAGGTGTCAGGATCTCAGAGACTTCAGGTAGGTAAAGAATCCTAAAAAAATGACCCCCACTAGATAAGAATCATAAGCTGAAGTGTTGTAAAATACATGAAGAAGGTTTTTTTATAGGCTTTATGGACAGATAGGTTGAGAATGACTCTTGAAGGACCAGCACCACATCCTCTAGCTCCACTGTTTGAAGAATTCATCTTCCAGAATCTGGCAGTACGTTTTGGGAGTTCATTTTTAGTCCATCTCTGCAAAACGGACTTCAGGATGGACTAAAATGAACTCCCAAAACGTACTGCCAGATTCTGGAAGATGAATTCTTCAAACAGTGGAGCTAGAGGATGTGGTGCTGGTCCTTCAAGAGTCATTCTCAACCTATCTGTCCATAAAGCCTATAAAAAAACCTTCTTCATGTATTTTACAACACTTCAGCTTATGATTCTTATTTAGCTGGGGTCATTTTTTTAGGATTCTTTACCTACCTGAAGTCTCTGAGATCCTGACACCTTCACTTCTGGAGACTCCAGGTAGGTTGCAGCTCTGGAAAATGGTGGCGCTGGAGACTAAAGGGTTCCTGATGGTTTCACCCTTAATTCTTCACCTTAATTCTTAATTCTTTTGCAGTTAACAGGTGTCTTTTCTTCACCACCTGTTTTTGTCAGATCCTGCTGACCCAACGAGCATTTCACTGTCCAATGGTCATGCCTTAACGGCAATGTCTAGTATTGCATTAGTATTGCATCCTTCTCATGGGCATTTCATACTTTTTGACTTTTCAGTCTGAGTTAAATCTCTTTTTTGGCTCAATTTATCTGTAAAAGAAAACATGCCTAATAATTCTGCACACCTGAATATAAGGTGATTTTCATTTCCAGCCTTCATGAACAATTATATATCACTTATACATTATTAAATACTAAATCAATAGTAGTTATTAGGATTACTGTGGTTTGGAATTGGTCAAATGTGCCTGGAAAAAAAATATGATCAGAAAATCAACGTGCCTAATAATTCTGCACTCCCTGTATACATGCTTGTGTGTGTATTTATATATAAATAATAATTAACAGAGTACACACACATATATTATGTAAACACAAACTTTTATTTTGGATGCGATTAATCGCGATTAATCTTTTGACAGCCCTAATAAAATTACATTTAGTAATATTAGGAAAAAATGCCTTTTATAAAAGGTAAAAATATCTCAAATATGCAGATTTAAATATGTCAAAGCTGATTGAACACTGGTGAGAATATTGCTTCAGAATAAATTATATTTACAACACCAAAAAAAACTTTTTTTCCGGACAAGCTAATTTTTTTACTCGGAGAAGTGAATGACCCTGTGTGTATATATGTGTACATACATACATATATATATATATATATATATATCACGTCACAATTTGGCCCAAACTCGCTCAAATCCTTACGCTTGCCAATTTTTCCTGCTTCTAACACATCAACTCTGAGGACAAAATGTTCACTTGCTGCCTAATATATCCCACCCACTAACAGAGATAATCACCGGTCATAATGTTATGCCTGATCGGTGTATATGCGCATTGTTTTGTCTCTTACTTTGGAGTTTTTTTACAAGTACGGTGTAGACAAACGGGCATTTGAAAACAAAATAGAAAAAAAATCTGATCTAAAAAAAAACCCCCCCAGAACATCCAGTGTTGATGGTACGATTTGAGACCTCAGCCCACCTAAAACATCTCAATCCCTCTTTTAACGTTCTGCTTTATCTTTGTGAGCAATCAGGTGGCGTATATTCTCTTTTAATCCAGGACTTTCACTAACACTGAGGTATTATCTCTGTTAAACACACGTCCGCGCACAGATACTCGTTCCAAATGCATCCAAGACCTCCATTATGGAGAGATGCATTATCTGTCACGCTGGAATGTGCGTATTATGGATTTACACGACCTGCATCCGAGGCCAGAGATAGAAGGGCGGGGAGGCGAAGCATCGTGTTTTGCCCTTCACTGGTGTCCAAGTCTCTGGGAAATATGTTCTGCACTATTTACGCTGCTGGTAGATCCAAGATTTAAACTACTGATCTCATGCTAGAGGATCCATCCCGAAATGTCTGATAGCAATCAGTCATATCCAGGAAGTTCAGACAAGTTCAGAATCATTGGAATGTTTTTGCTTATATTGAGGACGACACAGTCACATGACCAAGGTTCAGAATCCACTATGAGCTTCTGCAATGTGACCATGGACCAGAAAACCAGTCATAAGTGTCATTTTTTGGGGAATAAAAAAGCGTTCCACTGATGTATGGTTTATTAGGATAGGACAATATTTGAAAATCTGGAATCTGAGGGTGCAAAAACATCTAAATATTGAGAAAATCTCCTTTAAAGTTGTCCAAATGAAGTCCTTAGCTATGCATATTACTACTAATAATACATTTGTGATATATTTACGGTAGGACATTTACTAAATATCTTCATTGAACATGATCTTAATATCCTAATGATTTTTGGCATAAAAGAAAAATGGATAATTTTGACCCATACAATGTTTTGTTGGCTATTGCCACTAGGGTTGGGCACTTTTAAGGGCACTGACCGAATTACGTCGGTACTACCGAGTATCAATTCACATTAAATCAATCGTTACCTGAGAATGCATCTGGTGATATAGACAAGTGTCTGTGAATATTAAACCGCAAAAAGACTATTTAAATATGAATTCTGCGTGTCTCTGTGAATAAATGGCGCAGACGTGCGGTTTAATTTACCTTACACACACACACACACACACACACACACACACACACACACACACACACACACACACACACACACACACACACACACACACACACACACACACACACACACACACACACACACACACACTGAATCGGTCATGATGGTCGCGTGTTTCTGCCATCTCACATAAATGCATGATCAGCATTTTACCGTTTCATTTGAGAAAAACTACCAACATATCACAATAATACTCAAAGGTCTTCACGGCAACCTGTCAAAATAAAAGTTCGGTTTAACTTCACAAATATATCTCTGTTGTACAGAAGAATTTAGATACATCTCAATGTAATAATAATACTAACACTAATGTAGTAATAATAATAAATTATCAAAACGTTATTCTTCAAGTAATAAATCAATTTTTCTTCCATGTTTTCATTTTAACAGTATAAAGCTCAGGTGTGCGGCTCTTTGTTTGACAAAAAAGTTTGTTTAATTAAATTATAAGAAACATTAATTAATGTTTTATGTCTTCACTTGATTACCAGAAAATACAAAACACGGAATTTGTGGGAAATCTTTTCATAGAAATTATATGGTTGTTTTTATGAATTCAATTAATTAAAGGATTAGTTCACTTTTATATAAACTTTAGCTGATAATTTACTCACCCCAGTGTCATCCAGAATGTCCAGGATTTTTCTCCATATAATGGACATCAATGGGCTCCAAACGACAGTTTCAGTGCAGCTTTAAAGGGCTTTAAACGACACCAGATGATGAATAAGGGTCTTATCTAGACAAACCATCAGTTTCTGAGAGAAACCCAGCAGTATTTATGCTATTATTTTACCTCTTAACAGACGAACGTGATCATCTCTGAGCTCAGCCATAACTTATGTCTAAAGTGAAAGTAAAATCGGTGTGTGTCTGTATATTAGATGCGTGCAGGTCTTTAATTGACAGCAGCGCAGCCTATAGTGAACACGCCGTCCTTAAAGGGACAGTTCACTTATAAAATGATGCCATTATTTACTCACTCTAATATTGTTCCAAACCTGTATTAATTTCTCGATGACAGAATTTTCATGTTTGAGTGAACTATCCCTTTAATGTTAATACAACAACAAAAGACAAAGAGAAAATCACTCACTGCTCTTGACTGAATAACTTTAATACAGTAGCTTTAATAAGAATCAATGTATATTTTATAGTGAAGTCAATGTAGTGTTTTATTTTTACATTTATTCATTCAATTTCATACGTAAATGCTGCTGTACAGCTCTGAGCTGCCAGTGTAAATCTTTATATATATTTATTTTATATTTTACAATACACTAGGAATGTGTATTGTAGTAAAGTAAAGTTTTAAGTTAAAGGAAGGTTTTTCAATTATTTTAAGTAAAATAAAGAAATAAAAAATAGTCTTTTTTCTCCTTAACCTCTTTCTGTTCCTGTCGCTTAAAATAGAATAGCAAAAAACTGATGTGACAAGCCATCAGAACCGATCCAAACGGAAAACCGTGGTTAAAAACCAAGGTATGTATTGAACCAATATTAAAGGGTTAGTTCACCCAAAAATGAAAATTCTGTCATTAATTACTTAATGTCGTTGGACACCCGTCAGACCTCCGTTCATCTTCAGACACAGATGAAGATATTTTAGTGTAAATCTGATGCTCTGAAAGTCCTCCATTGGCTCAATGCACTTTACACTCTCAAGACCCTTAAAAGACACTAAAGACGTCGTTACAAAGTCCATCTCACTACAGTGGTTCTACAATAACTTTATGAAGCGATGAGAATAGTTTTTGTGCGCAAAAAAACCCTAAATAACGACTTACATAGTGATGACGATTTCAAAACAAGGCATCATGAAGCTTCGAAGCGTTATGAATCAATGAGTCGATTCAGCAGTTTGAATCACCAAATTTCAGCAGTTTGACACGCGATACGAATCATCATTCGACTCACTGATTCATAACGCTTCGAAGCTTCATGATGCCTTGTTTTGAAATCGTCATCACTATGTAAGTCGTTATTTAGGGTTTTTTTGCGCACAAAAACTATTCTCATCGCTTCATAAAGTTATTGTAGACCCACTGTAGTGAGATGGACTTTGTATCGACGTCTTTAGTGTCTTTTAAGGGTCTTGAGAGTGTAAAGTTGAGCCAATGGAGGCCTTTCAGAGCCATCAGATTTACACTAAAATATCTTCATTTGTGTCTGAAGATGAACGGAGGTCTGACGGGTGTCCAACGACATGAAGGTGAGGAATTAATGACAGAATTTTCATTTTTGGGTGAACTAACCCTTTAAAATAAAATATTGTGTCTTCGTACGTTTTTTGCGACGTCATGTCCAGCCGGCTTTGCTGACTAATCCGACTGTTGTTTTTGGCAAAGCCTGGACTAAGAAAAAGTAGGGGGTAGCACTTGTGCATTCACGAGAGCGTGTGTATGCGTTTGCATCTGCCATTGTGTGTGTTTGCGCGTGTGTGGTCGTGCTTTGGCAGCGTGAGTTTGTTGTTCCCGGAGGCATGCTAGTGAAAGCGGACCCGTAGAAGGAGAGGAGCGCTCATGACGGGACTCGCTGGGAAAACCGCAGGCCAGACGAGCTGATTGGACTGCGCTGTGACACCATGTTTCCCATGTTCTGAACAGCTTTCACTGGATCCTGGCCAACTCAGAGGGGGACTCCTCTCTTCTGCTCTCCGCCTCTTTATTTCTCTCCTTTCTCGCTCTCTTGTGCTCCCTCTATCCCATTCAGACGAGAGGGTTGCTGAAACTGCAAACCGGCCTTTGAAATGGAAAACAAGCATGGATGGATTTCTCCCCTCCTTCATTTGTGCTGGATGGAAAGGGGTTTGATCCTCAAGAACTTGTCCTGTGAAACACAAATGAAGATAGATCCCAAACTACATTGGACCCCATTGAAATTCATTCTCCAAAGTACCATCGTTCCCGTTCTATATTTCTAGCTGTACAAATGCCTTTTGGCTCCATTGTAAAAATGCCAGTCCCTCCAGAAAAACGTGATTATGCGATCGCATGATTTAATGCATAATCAGCCAAAGTTCGCATATTTATGCGTGGGCCGGATAAATTGCCTATTTACGCGTGCAAAATATGCGTGACTAGCGTGATTTCATAATCCCCGCATTTACGTTGCAAAAAAGTCATGTGTATATATATATATATAAAGTTCGTTTACTTCACACAAGAGCCGCCATTTCCCCCTATTACCATGGGAACGTTTTGAAGTGGCGTAATTACCCGACTGCAAACCCCGTGGTGAAACCATAGATATCGGTGAAACCATGATGAAGCACGCAAATTCACATCTGCCAACAAAAATAACAGCAAAAGACCAAAGCAAAGCAGTTTCCCGATGTGTTGACCGATTTCAAAACACGGCATTATGAAGCTTCGAAGTGTTATGAATCAGTGAGTCGATTCAGCGGTTTGAAGCGTTATGAATCAGTGAGTCGATTCAGCGGTTTGAAGTGTTATGAATCAGTGAGTCGATTCAGCGGATTGAAGCGTTATGAATTAGTGAGCCGATTCAGCGGATTGAAGCGTTAAGAATTAGTGAGCCGATTCAGCGGTTTGAAGCGTTATGAATTAGTGAGTCGATTCAGCGGTTTGAAGCGTTATGAATTAGTGAGTCGATTCAGCGGTTTGAAGCGTTATGAATTAGTGAGTCGATTCAGCAGTTTGA
Source organism: Gobio gobio (assembly GCF_949357685.1). NCBI lineage: Eukaryota > Metazoa > Chordata > Actinopteri > Cypriniformes > Gobionidae > Gobio > Gobio gobio. The sequence continues at coordinate 2,626,829 of NC_137118.1, forward strand.
AGCGTTATGAATTAGTGAGTCGATTCAGCAGTTTGAAGCGTTATGAATTAGTGAGTCGATTCAGCGGTTTGAAGCGTTATGAATTAGTGAGTCGATTCAGCAGTTTGGATCGCTAAAGTCACGTAATTCAGCAGTTTGACACACGATCCGAATCATGAAACGACTCGCTGATTCATAACGCTTTGAAGCTTCATGATGCCGTGTTTTGAAATCGTCATCACTATGTAAGTCGTTATTTAGGTTTTTTTTTGCGCACAAAAACTATTCTCATCGCTTCATAAAGTTATTGTAGAGCCACTGTAGTGAGATGGACTTTGTAACGACGTCTTTAGTGTCTTTTAAGGGTCTTGAGAGTGTAAAGTGCATTGAGCCAATGGAGGCCTTTCAGAGCATCAGATTTACACTAAAATATCTTCATTTGTGTCTGAAGATGAACGGAGGTCTGACGGGTGTCAAACGACATCTGTCATTAATGACAGAATTTTCATTTTTGGGTGAACTAACCCTTTAAGAGATTGCACTTTGTGCATTGGAAGCACTCGAATGTCTGTTTTGTAAAGCTACCTCTGTAAAAAGTTATTTATTCATTTTTTTCAGAAGTTGTAGCATATTCCTTTTGTAAAGCTACAGAACTTTTGTAAATTTGAGCCATGTGTTTATTAAGGTCTTCAATGAGAACTTAAATATTCCCAGCACTTTCTGTGATGTAGAGCTTTTTTTCTCTTTTTCATCAAACCACAGTTTTTGCAAGTTCCCGCAATTTTATCCTGCATTTTCCATCGCATTTTTTAAGAAAACGTGCCGCATAATCAAGGATGTTTGCCCGCAACAATCACAAAAACAAGCCGTATTTTTCTGGAAGGACTGAAATGCATTATTTCAGCTGTTTTGGTCAACCACTAGCCCTCCTCCACCTCGGGTTTTTGTGCTAGTCACGGTGGTAATAACCCTCCATAGGTCACAGAGATTATCAGCCATTCACAGATGCGCTCAGATTAATTTAGCGGTGATGGGTTTAATTGTTCTTGCAGCTCTGTCGCTAGGATATAGACATACCCGGGCAGGTGCACAGCTGGTTCTTGTCTGCGTCTCAACAAAAACAGCAACGTTGAGGTGGTCATTCATCCCCACGAACATAATCGAAAAAAGAGCTGGCAGGGAAGGCCCATTTAGAAGCGGCTCTGATAGCGTTCTGTTCACGATAAATACTTAAAGCATTCGGAGAGCTCAGTCTGCGGCGCATTTCATGCATTATTGAGGTTATGAGGGCTGAGGTGTTCTTCTGTGTCTCGCAGACAAAGACCAAAAGACACGAGAGGATGTGTGTATTAACGCTTCCAGAGCGTACTGTGAGTTATAGGAGGCTCTGATAAACATTTGATGAAGATGCTAATGTGTTTTTCTAAAGTAAAAACGTTGAGGGACAAGGGATCAATACCAGAATTGAATTTCTTAATTTTTTTTTAAATTTAATTAGCTTATTAGATTAAAACAATTTTGCAATCAAATGCAAGCATTTAGTAATAAAAAGTAAAAATAATATTTAATAATAAACTAGGGCTTTGCAGAGCCCCTAAGGCAGTGTGTCCACTAAAGCGGAAGTGTTACTAGCATCTCATTTGCTTTCTGTATTGTTTCTATTTAAAAATGTTCCAAGTATTTGCTCTGGCTCTAGTTTTAAATAATTTAGTTCTGTTATTTATGCCCGTTGTTGTCGTCTGTTGACACCGTACAAGCAGAATGTGGTGGTTGGTCGGTGTTGTATTTGTCCCGCCCCTCCTCCACTGTGATTGGACGGCAAAAACACTTTGCGTTTTACCCATAGTTGAACATTCTTCAACTCTTGTCGACCCTGTTAAAAAATGTTGCCTCGTCACGCTCCTGCCGTTTTTAAAACGATTGAAAAAATACGCTAGCGTTGGGAAAAATACGCTTTGGATACACGGCCTAAGGGTGACATGAGCTGTCTGAGTTCCTGTTTATATTCGCAATGATCCCTTAAAAATCCCTTAATTAGCAAAAACGTTTTTACGCTTGCTTGAGGTGGTTTTTGACTTGTGCGTAAAAGAGTTTTTGCGAATAATGGGAGTTGGAAACACATTTGCCTTATAAAATTTGACGTAGCGAACGTTAAACCCACGTAACTAATCGGCTGTTTCCGCTGATGGTGTTTTATTTACTATTGTTACTAGCAACTTTAGTATTTGTTTGTTTTTGTTTGTTTTTTGAGAAGTTTGAAAATATTCGCTTCACATTTGGATGGAAACCCGGCATTCTCGTGCAAGACTTTTGCGTTCCCCTAAGAAACTTTACATTCTTACGCAAGACTTTTGAGTTCCCGAGAAATTTTACATTCTCACGCAAGACTTTTGAGTTCCCCCCGAGAAACTTTACATTCTCGTGCAAGACTTTTGAGTTCCCCCCGAGAAACTTTACATTCTCGCGCAAGACTTTTGCGTTCCCCCCGAGAAACTTTACATTCTCGGGCAAGACTTTCGCGTTCCCCCACGAAACTTTACATTCTCGTGCAAGACTTTTGTGTTCCCCCAAGAAACTTTACATTCTTGTGCAAGACTTTTGCGTTCCCCCCAAGAAACTTTACATTCTCGTGCAAGACTTTTGCGTTCCCCCATGAAACTCTACATTCTCGTGCAAGACTTTTGCGTTCCCCCATGAAACTCTACATTCTCGTGCAAGACTTTTGTGTTCCCCCAAGAAACTTTACATTCTTGTGCAAGACTTTTGTGTTCCCCCAAGAAACTTTACATTCTTGTGCAAGACTTTTGCGTTCCCCCCAAGAAACTTTACATTCTTGTGCAAGACTTTTGCGTTCCCCCCAAGAAACTTTACATTCTTGTGCAAGACTTTTGTGTTCCCCCAAGAAACTTTACATTCTTGTGCAAGACTTTTGCGTTCCCCCCAAGAAACTTTACATTCTTGTGCAAGACTTTTGCGTTCCCCCCAAGAAACTTTACATTCTTGTGCAAGACTTTTGTGTTCCCCCAAGAAACTTTACATTCTTGTGCAAGACTTTTGTGTTCCCCCAAGAAACTTTACATTCTTGTGCAAGACTTTTGTGTTCCCCCAAGAAACTTTACATTCTTGTGCAAGACTTTTGCGTTCCCCCCAAGAAACTTTACATTCTTGTGCAAGACTTTTGTGTTCCCCCAAGAAACTTTACATTCTTGTGCAAGACTTTTGCGTTCCCCCATGAAACTCTACATTCTCGTGCAAGACTTTTGTGTTCCCCCAAGAAACTTTACATTCTTGTGCAAGACTTTTGCGTTCCCCCCAAGAAACTTTACATTCTTGTGCAAGACTTTTGTGTTCCCCCAAGAAACTTTACATTCTTGTGCAAGACTTTTGCGTTCCCCCCAAGAAACTTTACATTCTCGTGCAAGACTTTTGCGTTCCCCCATGAAACTCTACATTCTCGTGCAAGACTTTTGCGTTCCCCAAAGAAACTTTACATTCTCGTGCAAAACTTTTGCGTTCCCCAAAGAAACTTTACATTCTCGCGCTAGACTTTTGCGTTCCCCCATCAAACTTTAAATTCTTGTGCAAAACTTTTGCATCCCCCCTGAGAAACTTTACATTCTCGTGCAAAACGTTTGCGTTTCCCCTGAGAAACTTTACATTCTTGCGCAAGACTTTTGCGTTCCCCAGAGAAACTTTACATTCTCGTGCAAAACTTTTGCGTTCCCCAGAGAAACGTTACATTCTCGCGCAAGACTTTTGCGTTTCCCTGAGAAACGTTACATTCTCGCGCAAGACTTTTGCGTTCCCCTGAGAAACTTTGCGGTTCCCCTGAGAAACTTTGCAAGACTTTTGCATTCCCCCAAGAAACTTTGCGCTCTCGCGCAAGACTTTTGGGTTCCCCAAGAATTCGCAAAAGTATCATATACTTTTTTTTTCTTACTAACTTTTGCGAATGAACAAAGAGTTTCTCAGGAGTAACATATTGTGTGAGAACGCTAAATTGTACGAAGCACAAAAGCTTTGAAAGCAATTTTTCATCCAAGCTCCCATTTTCCTCCCAAATCATTATTATTTTCCATCACTGACCCTTTGAAGGCTCGGTCCTACAAAAGTGCTTACTAACAGTCGGAGACACGACCTAGTGTGCAGTGCACATGCTCAAACCTTCAGTACTATTGTGCTCATGTTGAGAGTGGCTCAAATTCGAATCATTTCCTGTGATCTTTCATCTGTTCTATAAAAATAGTGCTCACCACCAATCTATCCTAGTCATATTTTTCCCCCTCCCAGCTGCTTTCGTGTCTGTTTTTGTGGTCTGTGTAGTTCGGTTCCCCAAGCAGTCTCCCATTATGTCGATATTGCATATTCCTTTGACTGTGTTTTGTATTTAGACATGGCAAGTAAGCATATTCTGAGTTCAGGGCAGCTCAGCAGATGTGCAATGGAAGGAAATTCACAATCAAAATAATGTTCTGGATAATGTGGCAGCGCGGAGTCGTGGGGATGGTGCTCGAGGGGGGGTTGGCGACTCGCTGAACTAAAGTTAGCAGCTCTTTTTTTGCTGAGTCAGTGTTTGAGTTTAGCTTTTCCACTCCAGGCTCGGGAACGTTTCTGCTGACGCATTCCTAATCCCTTCCTTTACTATACTTTTGTGAGCAGTTATGTGTCAGTTCTTGCGGTTGCTAATGCTACATCACCACTATTATAGGAAAATAACATTCTTTTTGGGGCAAATTCCCCCTTAGCTTTGACTCTGAGGTGTTAAAAGCGTTTGAATATGTTTACCTTTCAGCGAATCAAAGGAGGAGTTCTTTGTTGCCTTATCTAATGCTGTTAGAGACCTAGTGGTTGTGTTGATGTATGAAGGTCGGACTTGTGTAGTGTTTCAGATGAGGGTTGATTGACTGAGGCATGCGAAGGTCAGTCGTATTTCTGCACCTTCTCTAAGGTCACAGCCGGCGATGGCATAGAGCCAGTACACACATATACACACAGTCCAGTGCCAACACAATAGCAGCCAGATTACTGTTTACCTCACACACTGCCTTACATCTTTGCTGGCCTACTGTGCACACACACACACACACACACACACACACACACACACACACACACACACACACACACACACACACACACACACACACACACACACACACACACACACACACTACTACTACAACTACAAGTGCTATTCTCCATACTGAACGCAAGACTTGAGAATATATATATATATAATCTCACATATTTGCAGTTAAAAAACTTGTTGTGTATGATTTTGATATACCAAGTCAAGTGTACAGGGAATAGTTCAACATGAAAAATGGTTGATTTCTACTTTTGTGGAACTTTTATAGCTACTTTATTAAGCTCCAAATTGGTATAATCCGTCAAAGTATAATAAAAGTACCACTAGACGCATAACAACACTTTCATTTGATGTCATCATTAACATCATAATGTTGCAACACACCAGGTTTCACACAATTATGCCAAACATAAATTGTCATGACCCATTCACGTTTTATTTTTTCTTATTCAGGATAAAGGCGTGTCTTGGCTTTTGAGTGGGCGGAGCTTTTATTCTGTCAGTCGAGCGCTTCCGCTTCTTCTGCTCATGCGTGTGTGTGTAACATGTGCCGTGTCCTGGGTAAAATCGATGATTTCTCTGGATTTAAGCATTCTCGGAAACATTTGGGATAATTTTGAAAGTCAACTAAATATATACCACTGTTCTAGTGGTTTTTGGATATATTAATAGAAAAATCTTACATATTGTGCCTTTAATATTCTATACTGTTTCCTAAACATCAGTCATTTTAAATGCTGTTAAATGTGAATTTAGACATCACTACATTATTGCAACAGTATGAAAATATTTAATATGATTTTCAATAATAAATTAATAGGTAATATCACAAATCCGAATAATCGATGTGGTATTGATTATAGTGCATCTGCATCAGCTTCAGTGGAATTGGATTATTATACACGTGACGACTCAAGCACTGTAAAAAATGCTTTTCTTATTTAGTATTTTGTCTTGTTTCCAGTCTAAATATCTAAAAATTCTTAAATCAAGATGCTTTTACCAGAGAAGTACAAGAGAAGGGGGGGGGGGGGGGGGGGGGGACTCAAAAAGAGTTTTTGCTTAAAACCAATGGGGTAAGAAAAATAATAATAATTTCTCTTACCCCATTGGCAGATCATTTTGTTTGTTTTAAGCAAAAAACTCATATTCCCTCCCTATTCTAGCTTACGCTACTCGAAGCAATTTTCGCAGAGTTTAGGCTGCGTGACATCATATATATAATGTTAATTTTTAATGCTATCGCTATCGGCCCAATAAGAGAATTTGGCCTATATATTAAAGCTGATATTTCCTTCCGCTGAGACATATGTGAAATATGATTGGAATCACTTCAAAAAAAAATCTGTCATATCGGCTACATAAAATTATATCGGCCAATATATCGGCTTTCAAATATAGAGAATGATCCAAAATTGTACGCATCCCTAGTCTTCATCCACTTTTACTGTATATAAAACAGCAGCGTGAACATTCTTCAAACTACAAGGGCTCTCCTCTTTTTTGCTGACCTTTTAAAGAAGTGCGGAAAGCAAATCTTGTCTGCGTCCATTGCATATTGCGCCGTTTTAATTCCTTTTCCGGGTCAGAACGTCTTGGGCTGTTTCGCTAGTGTATAGTGTAAATGTGATGATACAGGTCGCTTTTAAAAGATGATGTAAGCGGGATATAGTCACCAAATCAGACCTGCAGTCTAAATGCGGCCTAAAAGTTTGGATTTATCTGCCAATATATCGGTTATCGGATTTCAAATATAAAGAATTATCCAAAATTGTAATATCGGTGCATCTTCATCCACTTTTACTGCACAGAAAACATTCTTCAAACTACTTTTGAGTTCCACGGAAGAAAGAAAACCATACGGTTTTGGAACAACTGGACTGAGCCAATTAAATACAGGCTCTATTGTGGTCCAGGTTTTGGTTATGGACTGTTATCTCTCTCATACAGTGTGTTGAACTTTATTTAACTCTGTTTTAACGCAGCGGTGCGTGACGTCTGGAGTGACCGGCCCTCACTCATGGAGCGCTGTAGCATGTCTCTTCCCACTTAACTTGCATAAAGTTGTTTACCTGTCTTTCCGGTGTAATGCGAGTGAAAGATAAAAGAACCGCCTAATCAGCAGCTGAGGTGCTGAAGGTCACATGCTAATACAGATTAACCTCAACCCAAAACATGAAGAGTAGATGCCATCAGTTGACATAAAATACCGGTTGAGCTGTTTATAGGGGAAACACAGTCCAGGGATAATATAGAGTTATGTTTTTTTGATCCACCTGCTATGTCACCATCTTTTGTGTGTGTGTGTGTGTGTGTGTGTGTACATGCTGACTGTTCAACAATGGCAATCATTGTTGCATTCACTCTCACACTTTTTTTGTCAAAGAAAATGGCATTTCCGGAAACGACAGTGTCCATGATGGAGGTCTTAGACCTTTATTACACTGAAAGCGAGTTACACTTCCTTTTATTATGAAGTTTCTTAGTTTTAGAAGTCGTAAACATGATGTTGATTCAGTTAAATGCTTAAGCCACGGTCACACTAGACTTTGAGCATGCAAAATTATGCACATAATATGTGATATATATATATACATATTTGTCAAATAGTAATCATTTGGGCTGCAGATTTCTCAATTTTAATCGATTCTCATTTTTACAAACCGATATCGATCCTTAAATCTCAAGAATCGATGAGTCGTCCTGTTTTCAGATGATGAATGAACGGATCATTGTAGCTCCGCCCCATTCAATACAACGCAATAATATTTGTGTTTTGTTAAAAAGTCTCAAATTACAAATTACATCCATTTTATTACAGAATTCAAAAACATAAATACTGTACATAAATATTCAAGAGAAGCGGCACATGATCTGATCATCTCCGCTTTAATATCAGTTACAGCGCGAAATAAACATGAATGAGCATCTGAACGTGTGTTAAAGAGACAGTACAACTTATCAAATCCGTATTATGTCACCATAATAAAGACATCAATAAAACATCTCACATCACGCAACGTCACATCTCAGAAAAACCATATCCAGTGTCCATAAACTCATTAGTCAGCTGGAAAAATGAACTCTAGAGAGGAGCATTTTGCTAAATATATGCACCACATTACATATTCATTATCATTTTTAATGTTCTTCAATATTTAATGGATGTTTGAATAAATCTGGCAAGTTTTTATGACAGCCACAATTTAAATGTTTATATTTCATTAGTGTAATTTAAGGGTTTGTATACAAATAAGTACATTTTTACCTTCAATATTATAGAAGATTCATAGTTTACAGCATTAGTTAAGAGGTTTGTTTTCCTGCTGACCAATGGAGGTTGGCGTCCGACCTGGCGGCCATCTTGTCACAGTCAGCTCGCTCACTCGTAACATTGTGTTTTAATGGTGCGTGTACTTTTTAAACAACCATAACTTGCTCAATTTTCTACCGATTTTCAAACTGTTTGGTTTGTTATAAACGTCAGAGATGTAGTTATGGCACTGCATACTTATGAAAAATGATTCATAATTTGTTCAAGCATCCATAATTATAGCCACGTTAATAACGTTTGTAGGAAACCAAACCATTTGTAAATCCGTCAAGATTTCAGCGAGATAAGAGTATTTGTGTTCAGATCACTCGCCTTACATCAGAGCCCGCCAGAAAGCTCGCCTGAGACAAGATGGCCGCCGGCGATGACGTAAGAGACTCCGCCGTAAGACATCTAGCCTTTATTATGTATATCTATGGTGTAGACAGCTTCTGTAATTCAGAGTCGTGTGTATGCAGTGTAGACCATAGATATACATAATAAAGGCTAGATGTCTCGTCCGCGCTGCTGGCCAATGGAGGTCGGCGTCCGCACCTGGCGGCCATCTTGTCACAGTCAGCTCGCTCACTCCTAACATTGTGTTTTAATGGTGCGTGTACTTTTTAAATAACCATAACTTGCTCAATTTTCTACCGATTTTCAAACTGTTTGGTTTGTTATAAACGTCAGAGATGTAGTTATGACACTGCATACTTATGAAAAATGATTCATCATGTGTTCAAGCATCCATAATTACATCCACGTTAATAAGATTTCAGCGAGATAAGAGTATTTGTGTTCAGATCACTCGCCAGAAAGCTCGCCTGAGACAAGATGGCCGCCGGTGATGACGTTAGAGACTCCGCAGTAAGACATCTAGCCTTTATTATGTATATCTATGGTGTAGACAGCTTCTGTAATCCGGAGTCGTGTGTGTGCAGTGTAGACAGCTTGTTGATTATAATTGAAGTGTTCTACTTTTGCAGTGACTTGTTCTTATTGTGTACACTAGTGAATGGGAACAATGCAGCTTGGCTTCTCTGAATCAGTCGGACTGGCCTGTAATATCTAGTTCAGGTCAGCGTCTGCCCAACAATTAACCGCTTGTTGTCTTGTGGAGAACAAACACCCCCTTCTTTCTTCTCTCTGCCCCGTTATGCTAATTTCCAGTTATGATTCTGAGCATCTAATTAATTCAGTTTACAGCAGAAATTCCAGGATAAACAAACCTTGTATTAAAATGCAAATATGCAGAAGAGTTCGTGGTAGTTAGATGCCAGACTCTGTCATGAAATTCTTGACAAATAATGCAGTTTTTGTGCTCTCAATCTCGCCCGCTGAATGAAACTAGCCATGTGTGTTTACGCTGAGGGCAGATTTGTTTCCTGCGGTTCTTTACTCACTTCATATTCTTCTCCCAGAGACCCAACACTGGCACACACTGTAAAATATAGATATATTAGTGCTGTCAATTGATTACATTTAAAAAATATATATTTTTACATTGTAATAATTTCACAGTTCCAAATTAGTGTAGAAACATCTTAAAGTTTTTAAATGTTTGTTGTAATGGCGTCTTTTTATGAATGAAGGCCAGTATCACTGACACTGATAATGAGAGACATTCAACATTACAGGATCAAGTTCAACGTTTATTAGGGTTTATAAAATAACAGTGAACTTAAAACAATCTTCACATAATAAATGTCATATTCACCTGTGGCCTTCATATATAATCAATATACAGAAATTCTGAGTGTCGTGTGTGTGTGTGTGTGTGTGTGTGTCATAGTCAGGACATTCACAGTCAGTGTGTTCTCTTCTGTCTTTCTGAGCGTTGTGTGTGTGTGTGTGTGTGTGTGTGTGTCATAGTCAGGTCATTCACAGTCAGTGCGTTCTCTTCTGTCTTTCTGAGCGTTGTGTGTGTGTGTGTGTGTGTGTGTGTGTGTGTCATAGTCAGGTCATTCACAGTCAGTGCGTTCTCTTCTGTCTTTCTGAGCGTTGTGTGTGTGTGTGTGTGTGTGTGTGTGTGTGTGTGTGTCATAGTCAGGTCATTCACAGTCAGTGCGTTCTCTTCTGTCTTTCTGAGCGTTGTGTGTGTGTGTGTGTGTGTGTGTGTGTCATAGTCAGGACATTCACAGTCAGTGCGTTCTCTTCTGTCTTTCTGAGCGTTGTGTGTGTGTGTGTGTGTGTGTGTGTGTCATAGTCAGGACATTCACAGTCAGTGTGTTCTCTTCTGTCTTTCTGAGCGTTGTGTGTGTGTGTGTGTGTGTGTCATAGTCAGGACATTCACAGTCAGTGCGTTCTCTTCTGTCTTTCTGAGCGTTGTGTGTGTGTGTGTGTGTGTGTGTGTGTGTCATAGTCAGGACATTCACAGTCAGTGCGTTCTCTTCTGTCTTTCTGAGCGTTGTGTGTGTGTGTGTGTGTGTGTGTGTGTGTCATAGTCAGGACATTCACAGTCAGCGCGTTCTCTTCTGTCTTTCTGAGCGTCGTGTGTGTGTGTGTGTGTGTGTGTCATAGTCAGGACATTCACAGTCAGTGTGTTCTCTTCTGTATTTCTGAGCGTTGTGTGTGTGTGTGTGTGTGTGTGTGTGTGTGTGTGTCATAGTCAGGACATTCACAGTCAGTGTGTTCTCTTCTGTCTTTCTGAGCGTTGTGTGTGTGTGTGTGTGTGTGTGTGTGTGTGTGTGTGTCATAGTCAGGACATTCACAGTCAGTGTGTTCTCTTCTGTCTTTCTGAGCGTCGTGTGTGTGTGTGTGTGTGTGTCATAGTCAGGTCATTCACAGTCAGTGTGTTCTCTTCTGTCTTTCTGAGCGTTGTGTGTGTGTGTGTGTGTGTGTGTGTGTGTGTCATAGTCAGGACATTCACAGTCAGTGCGTTCTCTTCTGTCTTTCTGAGCGTCGTGTGTGTGTGTGTGTGTGTGTGTCATAGTCAGGACGTTCTCTTCTGTCGCTCTTGAATGGTTTAAAAGCATTTGCATGAATAAGAGCGTGATCATATAATGTAACGCTAGCCAAAGGATGACAGAATAAATATTTTTAATGCGTTAAACTGGAAAAAATTAATCCCATGCGTTAACGCACTAATTTTGACAGCACTAATATATATATATAGAGAAGTATTTTTTGTGCAGTCAGTAATTGTAATTTTTTCTTTACTTTCATTAACTCGGCTCTTATCCAGAAAAACAAGATGATCTCTGCATCTCTTTTGTCATCCAGTCTCAGGCCGGTCACACTCTTTGAGAAACAGTTCACGTCCCTCCCATCCAGAGATCCACTCCCCAGACATCGCCTCCACTCCCAGCCCGAGATATAATTGCCTTAATTAGTTTCTCTTAAACCGGTATAACATTTGAGGAATGCTGTTATCAGTGGCGCAGGTTGCAGAGATTGTGTGCATTTGCTTGGGGAAACCTAAAAGTTACTATAGTTTCTTACTGTACATGCGTCTCAGACCCCACTGCCATTCTCAAAGCCTCTGAAGTAAATTGCTGATCTTGTTGCATAATAAATCAAAGGCGGTACGATGGTGGGTTTAAAGAAAGAAAGAATGAAAGAAGTAAGAAAGAACGAGAGAATAAGCTCTGGGCTTGTTCTTGTTCCTCAGCTTTAATGAACTGCGCTGTAAGCCCTCGAGAGCTCTGTTGATAGCAAACATGGCGTGTGAGACGGTGAACCGGTCCTGGATTCATTACAGCCTGATATCGCGAGCCCTGTGGACCGGCCCGCTCTGACAAGAGATAACGCTGATCTGTGAGAGTGGCTTGTTAAAAATACACCATCCTAATGAGAATATTGTGTCGTAATCCCAATCCTGAGACTCTGAGAAGAGGAGAGACGTTAACAAGTTCACTCGAATTCTTCAGATATACACTAAGTTTTTGATCGGTATGATTTGTAATGTTTTTAGAAGACTCTTATGCTCATAAACGCTGCTTTTATTTGTTTAAAAATATGAAAAAATAACAGTAATATTGTAAAATATTATTAAAATGTAAAATAACTGTTTTCAATTTGAATATATATTCAAATGGAATTTATTTATGTGATGCAAAGCTGAATTTTCAGCATCACACGATCCTTCAGAAATCATTCTAAGACATTTATGATTATTATCAAAGTTGTGTAAAACATTTTTTTTTAGTATTCTTTGATGAATATAAAGCTCATAAGAACAGTATTTATCTAAAGTGGAAAGATTTTGCAACATTGTACTAGTGTTCAAAAGTTTTGGGTCAGTAAGAATTTATTTATTGAATTAAAAATACCAAAAAATAACAGTAATATTGTGAAATATTATTAAAATGTAAAATAACTGTTTTCAATTTGAATATATATTCAAATGTAATTTATTTCTGTGATGCAAAGCTGAATTTTCATCATCATACGATCCTTCAGAAAAAGACACATTTATGATTATTATTAATAGTTGTGTAAAACTATTTTTTATGATTCTTTGATGAATATAAAGTTCAAAAGAACAGTATTTATCTGAAAAGGAAAGATTTTGCAACATTGTACTAGTGTTCAAAAGTTTTGGGTCAGTAAGAATGTATTCATTTAATTAAAAATACCAAAAAAATAACAGTAATATTGTAAAATATTATTAAAATGTAAAATAACTGTTTTCAATTTGAATATATATTCAAATGGAATTTATTTCTGTGATGCAAAGCTGAATTTTCAGCATCACACGATCCTTCAGAAATCATTCTAAGACATTTATGATTATTATCAAAGTTGTGTAAAACATTTTTTTTAGTATTCTTTGATGAATATAAAGCTCATAAGAACAGTATTTATCTAAAGTGGAAAGATTTTGCAACATTGTACTAGTGTTCAAAAGTTTTGGGTCAGTAAGAATTTATTTATTGAATTAAAAATACCAAAAAATAACAGTAATATTGTGAAATATTATTAAAATGTAAAATAACTGTTTTCAATTTGAATATATATTAAAAATGTAATTTATTTATGTGATGCAAAGCTGAATTTTCATCATCATACGATCCTTCAGAAAAAGACACATTTATGATTATTATTATTAATAGTTGTGTAAAACAATTTATGATTCTTTGATGAATATAAAGTTCAAAAGAACAGTATTTATCTGAAATGGAAAGATTTTGCAACATTGTACTAGTGTTCAAAAGTTTTGGGTCAGTAAGAATGTATTCATTTAATTAAAAATACCAAAAAAATAACAGTAATATTGTAAAATATTATTAAAATGTAAAATAACTGTTTTCAATTTCAATATATATTAAAATGTAATTTATTTCTGTGATGCAAAGCTGAATTTTCAGCATCACAAGAGACATTTATGATTATGATCAAAGTTGTGTAATACATTTTTTAGTATTCTTTGATGAATATAAAGTTCAAAAGAACAGTATTTATCTGAAATGGAAAGATTTTGCAACATTGTACTAGTGTTCAAAAGTTTTGGGTCAGTAAGAATTTATTCATTTAATTAAAAATACCAAAAAAATAACAGTAATATTGTAAAATATTATTAAAATGTAAAATAACTGTTTTCAATTTGAATATATATTAAAATGTAATTTATTTCTGTGATGCAAAGCTGAATTTTCAGCATCACACGATCCTTCAGAAATCATTCGAAGACATTTATGATTATTATCAAAGTTGTGTAAAACATTTTTTTAGTATTTTTTGATGAATATAAAGCTCATAAGAACAGTATTTATCTAAAGTGGAAAGATTTTGCAACATTGTACTAGTGTTCAAAAGTTTTGGGTCAGTAAGAATTTATTTATTGAATTAAAAATACCAAAAAATAACAGTAATATTGTGAAATATTATTAAAATGTAAAATAACTGTTTTCAATTTGAATATATATTAAAAATGTAATTTATTTATGTGATGCAAAGCTGAATTTTCATCATCATACGATCCTTCAGAAAAAGACACATTTATGATTATTATTATTAATAGTTGTGTAAAACAATTTTTTATGATTCTTTGATGAATATAAAGTTCAAAAGAACAGTATTTATCTGAAATGGAAAGATTTTGCAACATTGTACTAGTGTTCAAAAGTTTTGGGTCAGTAAGAATGTATTCATTTAATTAAAAATACCAAAAAAATAACAGTAATATTGTAAAATATTATTAAAATGTAAAATAACTGTTTTCAATTTCAATATATATTAAAATGTAATTTATTTCTGTGATGCAAAGCTGAATTTTCAGCATCACAAGAGACATTTATGATTATGATCAAAGTTGTGTAATACATTTTTTAGTATTCTTTGATGAATATAAAGTTCAAAAGAACAGTATTTATCTGAAATGGAAAGATTTTGCAACATTGTACTAGTGTTCAAAAGTTTTTTAGTTTTTTTGAGAAATAACTTATATTATTCAGCAAGGATGCATTAAATGGATCAAAAGTGACAGGAAACACATTTATAATGTTGCAAAAGCTTTTTGAACTTTCTATTCTTCAAATAATTATGATAATAATCGTAAATGTTTCTTAGAATGATAGGATCATGTGATGCTGAAAATTCAGCTTTGCATCACAGAAATAAATTACATTTGAAAATATATTCAAATTTCAATAATATTTTACAATATTACTGTATCAAATAAAACAAGCCTTGGTGAGCAGAAGAGACTCTTACCGTCCCAAACCTTTTGACCGTGAGTGTAGTTGGATTTATCAGAGATATTTAAACTCAGAAACTTTATTTGTGAAGTCCAGCCTACAAAACGCGTTGGAATTATTCTGTTAAAGCGCCTGAAAAAGCTCCTGCCCTCCCCAGCTGGTATGAAAGGGAGTGTTCTTCTGTCAACAACTGGGACATTGTTGCTCTGAGACGACCCAAATGTACTGCATCATAATCAGCAAGCCCCCATAATGCTTTGAGTGTCTCTTAATTGGATGGAAATGAAGTCTGGTCTGTAGTTTGTCCATATCTAATGAGACTCAACCCCGCGGTCTCTCGTTATGCACAGATTGTGCGTCGCGCGAACGGTTGCGCGTGTTCCCAGAGGTCTCGCATTATAAAGCCGTGTGGTTCTGATTGGGTTCCACGCGCCACAGTGTGAAGTTTCTGATGATATTACTCACACTCCTTCGTCTGATTGTGGCTGTTTGATACTGGATCTTGACGGCGTGCCAAAGCCTTGATTTGCAATTAAGCCATCTAAGCTAAGGGAGACAGGAAGATTTAGTGTATCATAGACTATTGACACAGATGCATTGTTCGTGCTGCGCGATTAGGTCATTGTTGAACTTTGTCAGACTGTGTGTGTGTGTGTGTGTGCAATTCAAGACTCGGAGGAAGGAAGTCAACAGATCAGACCGTGTCGTAATGCTTGTGGTTTGGTAAATGTTCGAATCAATTGCACTAAAATACCTGACAGCATGTTGAGAATGCAATCATTAATACGGAGACATTACTATCATAATTTAACATGATTTGTAACTTTTTGTTATTAGTCTAAAAGCCCTGACACACCAAGTGATGGTCAGCCGTCGTTGAGCGTTGGCCGGCCCAGTTTTTGCAGTGTGTATCGCACCATCTGAGCTTATTTTGGCTTGTTGAATTGGCGTCCATCAGTGCCATAAGTGAGAGAGAGCTCTGATTGGCTGCTCAGTGTATTGTACAGAAAAGCCAAAGTGATCAAAGAAGTCAAGATGGCGCTTTCCCAATTTCCATTTTTCCGTTTTAATATTTTTTTGGACTAAATTTGAATGGTTAAATAATAATTTTAGCATGTCTAATTAATTGAAATGATGAAACATACAAAATTACATGCTTAGGGCCCTATGAAAAAAAATAAAAGAAAATTATATATATATATAAGTTTGTGTTTACATAATATATGTGTGTGTACTCTGTTAATTATTATTTATATATAAATACACACACATTCATGTATATATTTAAGAAATATTTGCATGTATATGCATTTATATAATCTATAATATATATATATAAATGTTTTATATATAAAAATATTTTTTTCTTAAATATATACATGCTTGTGTGTGTATTTATATATAAATAATAATTAACAGAGTACACACACATATATTACGTAAACACAAACTTTTATTTTGGATGCGATTAATCGCGATTAATCTTTTGACAGCCCTAATATATATATATATATATATATTTTCTGTTTTTCAATTGTAATGGTTTAATTACATTTTGATAATGTACTAAAATAATATTAATAATTAATAATGTATTATTAGTGTTAGTATTATTATTACTATATTGAGCTGTATCTAAATTCCACTGTACAAAAGTAATATATTCAGTCACAATTTCTTCAAGTTAAGCCGAACTTTTATTTTGACGGGTTGCCGTGAAGATCTTCGAGTTTCTGTGTTTGATATGACGGTAGTTTTAGTCTCAAATGAAACGGTAAAATTCTGATGAAGTGCATTCATGTCTTCATATAGTGAGGCGGTTGAGGCACACGTGTGTGTGTGTGTGTGTGTGTGTGTGTGTGTGTGTGTGTGTGTTTGGGGGGGGGAAATGAAACCATGATTCATTCACAGAGACACAGAACATGATTCATATTTAAATAGTCTTCTTGCGGTTTAATATTCACAGACACTAGTCCATATTGCGATATTTGTGATATTTATTATTCATATTCCACGTTATACAGTAAATTCCATTTTTATGACTGGATTCCATCCACGTTTTCTGCATCGTGAACATCATAGGGCTCTATCAAGATAAACACAGATGGCTGTTCTCATCTTACCTGAGCATTTCAATGTGCAAATATTTTCATAACAACATGAGCCGCCTGGAATGAAGAAAGTGATCAGAATAATTGATTCTTGCTTATATTTTCATAATTGGAACTTGCGAGACACTTATCTCACGAGACAGCATTTTTAAGAAATCCTCCTCAATGATGAAATACACGACTAGAAAAATAGTCTGCAGGTGCATTTGAAATGTTTCAACTCATCATCTTGTAATGAATATCATTTCAGTTCTGAGTATGAATTATCATATGCAGTAAAACACAACAAGCACTGTAAAGGTTTAGCCACAAACTCAACTGACCGGCTTCTGTCCTGTATGATCGTCTCTTCAGACCTCAGAACTGAACTCCTTCCCACAAACTGATCATAGATATTAAGTGCAAACAATAACCATAATACCATAATCAAAGTACTCGATATTCAAAGTGCAAATAGAGACCACATTTTTCTTCAAGTATGACAGAGCTAAGAGACGGTTACAACGAGATAGCTTTCATATTGAGAGATCTTAACGTATTGAAATCGCGTTTGAATGAGAGCTCACGTTTACTTTCACTTTCAATTTCGCGATTGTGTGTACTCTGTGAATAAAGAGCGGGATAATTTTAAAATCGGAGTGTCTGTTTACAACAAGTGCAAATAGTGTGCCTTGTTGTGCTAATCGCACTAGCCTAACAATGCCTGGTTGGGCCAAACAAGATAAAAAAAACACTTATTTCAGCATCTCCAGTGGTGTAGTCAGTAAAGCGTGAGGCTTGAAGATCTTGGTTTTGACGCCATCGACCCGGGTTCGAATCCGCATTTTGTCAAGCTCGCTCTTCTCTCTTTTCCCATCACACATCACATCAGAAAGGCATTTACTTTCAATAACAATGAAGAAAATGTTCTAAAAATGGAAATAAAGTGCCTAACGAAATTTTTATAATAATAATAATAAAAGCGTTTATTGGGTAGGGGTCGGTGTAGGGAGGGCTTTTATTGTCCCATTAAGGCGGCATCCATTTAATAATTTTAATAAATATAATAATTTACACTCTGTTTTTATTGTATCCTGTTAATGTACAACAACACTGAGGTGCAAATAGTGTGTATCTGTCTATATCTGTGTATATGTAATTACTATTTACACGTATTGGATTGCGACTTTTATATACCGTAAATATAAAATATCACTATTTTCACTTAGTAAAGCATCTACAGCTGTTTGCACTTGGTGTAAATAGCCACTGCCTTTTAAAATATACATTTGTCTGACGCTTCTGTTGGAGAAACCTCGTCACACTTTAATATCGCGAGATCTCGTGCTAATCATTCAAAACGATTAGCCAGCGCTGCTTTGTTTACGGTTTGTATATCTGCAGTCCTAGTTTCTGTTTCCCCTTTTGAACGAGGAATATAGACGTGATGCCTGCTGATATAGGCACAACCCTCGAGTAAATCACTCGCATATGCAAATTAATCTTCACTCTGGGCGACTAAACATCTTTCATTAGCCATTGGCTTATAAATTCTTAGATTTTACTCGCCAGTGTGTGTGTGATAGCGGTTAAGTATGAGTTTAGCGCAGATATATGAACGCTCTGAATGAGCGTGTGAGAGTTTCTCTCTCTCTGTCACGCGATCAGTGCTGTTTCAGTTCAGGTCAATGGTACCCGCGCGTACCCGTGTTTCACACACACACACACACACACACACACACACACACACACACACACACACACACACACACACACACACACACACACACACACACACACACACACACACACACACACACACACACACACACACACACACACACACACACACACACACACACACACACACAGAGACACACCACGCAGAATTGACGCGCTACATGTAAACCATGTTCTTTGTTATATTTTTCCTTTCAAAATAACGGAGTTAATTTGGAATTATTCGGCTTTTAAGAGCAAGCAGAAGAGATGCCGGTTTCTCTGGTAGTGGGCGGAGCTAATGCTCAAACGGCAATCTCATTGGCTAGCGCTCATTTATAACAGTCCCTGTTTTGATTTCAGCAAATCATTTCGAGGGAACGCTGACAATGTGATTAATATTCATGAACCCAGCAGCTCATCAATCCTTAGTGCATTGTTTATTGTTATTAGTAGTAGTATTTTTTTATATTTTTTTTACAGAATCACTGAATGACCAACAATATCTTAAGCACCACCACCCGTCATAAGTTCATTTAAAATGACAAATATGCATTCATACATGCACTCTAAAAAATGCTGGGTTGAAAATGGACTAACCCAGCAATTGGGATGTTTTAACCCAGCGGTTGAGTTAAATGTTTGCTTAAAACAACCCAATTGCTGGGCGAAAACAACTCAATCGCTGGGTTAAAACAACCGAATCGCAGGGTTAAAACAACCCAATCGCTGGGTTAAACAACCCAATCGCTGGGTTAAAACAACCGAATCGCAGGGTTAAAACAACCGAATCGCAGGGTTAAAACAACCGAATCGCAGGGTTAAAACAACCGAATCGCAGGGTTAAAACAACCGAATCGCAGGGTTAAAACAACCCAATCGCTGGGTTAAAACAACCGAATCGCAGGGTTAAAACAACCGAATCGCAGGGTTAAAACAACCCAATCGCTGGGTTAAAACAACCCAATCGCAGGGTTAAAACAACCCAATCGCTGGGTTAAACAACCCAATCGCTGGGTTAAACAACCCAATCGCTGGGTTAAAACAACCGAATCACAGGGTTAAAACAACCGAATCGCAGGGTTAAAACAACTCAATCGCTGGGTTAAAACAACCGAATCGCAGGGTTAAAACAACCCAATCACAGGGTTAAAACAACCCAATCGCTGGGTTAAAACAACCGAATCGCAGGGTTAAAACAACCCAATCGCTGGGTTAAAACAACCCAATCGCTGGGTTAAAACAACCGAATCGCAGGGTTAAAACAACCGAATCGCAGGGTTAAAACAACCAAATCGCAGGGTTAAAACAACCCAATCGCAGGGTTAAAACAACCGAATCGCAGGGTTAAAACAACCCAATCGCTGGGTTAAAACAACCGAATCGCAGGGTTAAAACAACCGAATCGCAGGGTTAAAACAACCCAATCGCTGGGTTAAAACAACCCAATCGCAGGGTTAAAACAACCCAATCGCTGGGTTAAACAACCCAATCGCTGGGTTAAACAACCCAATCGCTGGGTTAAAACAACCGAATCACAGGGTTAAAACAACCGAATCGCAGGGTTAAAACAACTCAATCGCTGGGTTAAAACAACCGAATCGCAGGGTTAAAACAACCCAATCACAGGGTTAAAACAACCCAATCGCTGGGTTAAAACA